>NW_006799956.1:3891831-3945059 GCF_000485575.1 Poecilia formosa | reverse complement strand
AGACGCTAAAGTAGAGGCTGGAGTTACGTTATGCATCCACTAGATGGAGCTGCACTAAACAGAACGTCAACAAAACGGTCCGACTCCGGTTGGCGAGGAGAGCCTTCCGACTGGGCCGGGGCGGACGATGGTCACCGTCACCCTTCTTTCGCGCACAGCATGTTCGTGGAGAACGTGGTGCTAAATGCCCTGCATACGACCTGATTCTAGACAGTCGGTAGGTAGATAGGTCAGTCAAACTTTATTAACAAACCAGCGTTCTGACAACTATCCCAGCATGCACCGTGCGCTTCTTCTTCTATGGGAGAAAATGAAGTCGGCGGCTGCTTACCATAGTTGCCAATATTGGTCCATATATAAGGAATACCGGATTATAAGGCGCACTGTCGGCTTTTGAGAAAATTTAAGGTTTTTAGGTGCACCTTATAGTGCGGAAAATACGGTATATATACAATTTCCAGGGACATTAAAACATTATTCATAAAAATACATAGTTTCCAAGAGAAATCCACTGATTAGATATGGTTAGGTAGATGGGTATGAAATGTTAGCGGCTAGCTGCCACCTAGAAGGAAAACAAATATGAAACATTATCTGAAATTTGAGTTTTGTGAGACAATACTTGTTTTTAAGACAAACTACTTCTCAGTTCAGCATTTAAGGTTGTAAGTAACACAATGGCTACATTTCCATTACAGATGTGCGTAAAACTTGGTTGATATTCCTCTAACTTAAAAAAAACAAACAAACAAAAAAAACAGAAACATTTCGCGGTGTTTGTATTAAATAAGAATTGCAAATAAAATCACACGTGAATAAGATTGTCCATGTGATGAAAGTCATGCTGT
The DNA here is from genome assembly GCF_000485575.1 of Poecilia formosa. Classification (NCBI taxonomy): domain Eukaryota; kingdom Metazoa; phylum Chordata; class Actinopteri; order Cyprinodontiformes; family Poeciliidae; genus Poecilia; species Poecilia formosa. Next base: position 3,944,211 of record NW_006799956.1, on the reverse strand, counting down.
GCCATTGTTCTCCAACTACTTGTCTTCTTCTTGGTTTGCATCAGTGGGAACATCCAGCTATTGATCATGCGACTCGTGTGAAGAAGTGTTTCCATTGCAGTTTTGAGAAATAAACCAAAGCTGACACGGGCAAAAAAAAAAACTCAACTCATCCTAGCGCTGAAACCTTTTATTGAATGACGAGTTTTTTCATAATCAGATTTTTTCCATTTAGCAAATTTATGCCAGAAATGTGAAACTGCACAATTATATGGTCAATGGAAACGCAGCTACTGAAAGAACATAGTTACATGTATGTCATGCAAAATCTACTTTTTTTTAGCCTTACATAAATTTTTGGTGTACTTTGAGTGTGTGAATGCAAGAAACTGAAATATGTTCTCTATTTAATTTTTATAACTGTGTCTGGTAAATGTATTACACCCCCATTATTAAGATAGTCAAGATGGAGTTAATGTACAGTCTGATGTGAGACATTAAGTACAGCTGCCGTATTGAGATTGAGTTAGTTGTACATTGATGTGGATTTCAGTCATGGACTCTTTTAATGTGAGGACTTGTGGTTTTGTCCTACGCTTACAAAAAAGGTAAATTAAAGAAGGACTGGACTGTTTTGGATGGGACATTTGTGTGCAATTAATTGTCCTTGTAAGCTGTGATTTGTTTTTTTAAAGTTGCTAACTTTAAGAAAGCAACAAAACGACTGAGTTGCTCTTTTCAGAAAGGACACTCGTGTTGTACAATAAACTGTTTTGTCCCCAACACATCGTGAAGCTCAACACCAGAGCTCCATTTTCAGTAAATTCTCCACGGGATCCAAAAAGACGTGGCCCGCGTTCAGGTTTTGTCTTGGCAACTCAGATTCTGTGGCAAAGACGCCTCACTGTGGTGGCTCGTACAGGCTGTCACAGTCCCTCTAAATACAAGCTTCCAAACGAGATTATATTAAAGTCTGTCTGACCTTGTTGAACAGTCATCACTCTCCTTGTACAGTGTGTACTTTCTGCTTAACCCACCACTGGCACAAAGAATAAAAAAATGAAGTGTCCAGAGATGGATTCACATAAAACTTGCACATGGTCAGTGTTGTGTTTGTTGACCCTGAGCCCGTATTACTGTTGGGTTCCTCCATGTTTTTTTTTTTTTTTCCCCGTACATCTTTCGCCACTTATCCACTTATCTTATTGTGCTATTTCAGCTTTTCAACTTCGACCATATTCTGCTCTTTCAGGACGTTACTGTGACGTCTTTTGGTCCTGATGTCGTCTATGGTTTATGTAACATTCAGCTTTGTGTGATCATTTGGACCCCATTAAAATGAGTGGGTGGGCCTGTGCCACTTTATACTTACATTCCCGGAAAACAGGAAACATTTATTTTGTTGTCTGAGATGCCAGTAAATGGTAATTTTACTCAACATTTCTCTACTATGTTTGTTCCAACAAGACAAATCTAATCAAATAAAAGGGTGGATTATTTTATTGCATAAATGAATAATATCTCTTCATACTTTTTAAACGTGTGCCAATAACCGGAGGGCGTTGTAAGAGATGCAATAACATGAGACAAACCAGGTGGTTTTACCATTGCCAGGCTGATTTATTTACCTGAGGTCCCTGGCAGGGAACCCACTTCTGGTTTACTGAAACAAACACAGAAAATAAAGCAAATAATAAAAAACCCTCCATAATGAACTTATTTTAGCCTCATTGTAGCCTCACGTGTATGACACCTGCAGAATTTGTAATAAAAATGTCTGGACTCTGTTGGTTCTAAAGAAACGACTTCTGTGTTTTCAAAGAGTTACCATTAAAGTAAAGTAATTTCTTTAGAACTGGCCGAGTCTAATAATCTATCTAGAAGTAGTTCTGCCTATAAATTTGTCCACATAAATGAACCTCAGTTTAATTCATAACAGAAAGTAGTGGTTGTTTTTATTTTTAAAGAAATCTGATTGGCTGACATAGGTTTTAGCATTGCGCTACACTGCCCCCTATGGGTTTGGCATGTTTAAAACATCGTTCAGGGACGGATTTGTGCATGTTCATGTGGACAAATGCTTTTTCTGAAAGTGGTCCAGTGTCTTCGATGTTTTAAACGATGAGCCGAGATATTCGTTTTCACAGGACTTATGCAAGTTTCACCAGCTCAAATTTAAAACTTTTTAATACCATTATGATGTAATTTAAGACCTAGTTCGCCAAAGAAATGTACAAACACCCAGTGGTGTTATCTCCGCCCAGTGTCTGCAGAACCCCACATGCAACACATACAGGAAACCCTGAAGAGGCTCTGAAGCCAATTAGCATCACATCAGACACAAACACATCAAGCTCTATCTGCTTTATAAGGAAAGTGTTTGAAGTTTGTACCTCATGAGCCACCATAGAATGTTGCTCCCGCTCCTCTGGCCCATTCGCCCAACACTGAAATAAACAGCAGCAGTTTGAGACCAAGGCTAAAGGTTTTGGGGGGGATTTGTAGGATTTTGCTCAGTTTTTTCTTTAATATTTAAAGCTTGTCTGTCGACTAGTGTCTGCATTCATATTTACAATTTACATCTGTGTTTCAATACAACAGCATTAAACATATCTTTTATTTCAGTAATTTAGCTTTGAGCTTTTCTTTAATGTTGGTGATCATGGCTTACAGCTGTCAAAAAAGTCAAATCTTTTTGTAAAACCATTTTCCTTTTTCTAATCTACACTTCCTTGGAAAGTGGCAGATGTGTGAACCAACACATCTGGGTCAAAATTCCCCTTCTGCTTGGCAGCTGCTTTATTAAATACACTCTTTACATAGCTGGCAAATCAGCAAATATCAGGCCAGCAGTTCAATACACTTCTGCATATAGACATGGTGGAAATGACTTGCTGGAGTTTAAATGGAGCTTCAGAGTTGGGAGGAAAGGGAGATGTGAGTGACTTTGAACAGAGTATGATTGTTTCTGCCAGATGGGCTGGTCTGATTATTTCAGAAACTCCTGATCCACTGGGATGTTTCCTCACAGCCATCTCTCTGGTGAACAGAGGATGGAATGAAAACGAGAAAATATCCAGCAGTCGTGTAGATAAAAATGTCGTCTTGATGTTGGTGGAGACTGGGCCGACTGGTTTCAAATGACATTAATGTTGGTTACAACTAAGGTATGTAAAGTAATGTCCCTGTAATGGACAAGACAGAGGTCAGTGAACCAGACTAGGTGCAATGCCTGTGAGCTAAAGGGAAACTGAGGATACAATCCACGTAGGTTTGCCTAAATTGAACAATGAAAATGTAGGAAAACGTTGCATAGTGGTTTTTCATTCCTCCACTGAGAAGAGATAAGTGCCGAGCCGAACGATCTGGCTGCTGATGTCGGTTTTGTTAATTTCCTCCACTGCTGCTGCTAAAAACTACAGGCAGACTACAAGTCTAAAACAGGAAATGGACGTAATCGTTAAACACTTCTTTTCTTCACTGAATAATCACATTAAAATTCTACTGGAGCAATCCAAGTGAATGGGGGAAAAAGCCCAGACAAAGCAGCTTGAAGGGAGATTGGAATCAAGCAAAACTGCATAGGGAAGATAAGGCCAGAGACTATGTAGGAGGGGACTGTGTTTTAAACCTTGCCATGTTGCATTCATGGTCCCGCAAATAAATAGAAATGCCCACGATTAGAGCTATACGCTGTCTTGATTAATATGTATGCTGTTGTGATTTCATGATATTTTGGCAGGATTGTGACACCATACAGTAGATTAAATGATGGATGATTAAAGACCTTTCTGAGTCCAGCAAGTGGATGATATTAGCATGGTGTACCTAATAAAGTGAACGGTGGCTGTACATCAATGTGGTGATCAAAAAGAAAAAATAAAAAAAAGTTGAACATTTTGAAAGGTTACAAACAAGAGATTTCAGTGAGATTTGTAATCACGTTTACCTCAGAGGAACCCATTTGGATGCTGGACTAGACCAGAGCCGAGCGGACGGAGGCTTTGATTTAGTGGCAGAGACAAAACCACAAAGGTTATAACTTGTTTCTGTCTAACAGCAAGAGAAATAAACACTACCCATTGTGACACAAATCACAGAAGGAAATGTGCAGGGTACATAAACATTTCTGCATGTGCATAATCGATGTGCGCACAAAAGATTTACTCGTATTTACCTCAGACTTGTTCGTAAGCGTCGCCAACTGAGGAGGTCATCATTTAGCAGAGCTCCCTCGTTGCTCTCCGTTGTTATTTTCCCCTTTTCATCGATCCAGAGGTCGGCCTCATTAAGTTTTCGCTACAGATTTCCCACACAGGGGCCCACTTTGGAGCCGTCCCTCCAGGACAGGTTACGATGAGTCTAATGCGTTGTGTGGCGACAGTGCCCTTTAAGATCGGCTCTGTCAGAGACTTTAAGCCAGCGATCCCTGTTTTGATGTTAGGAACACAAATGGAAAATGCAAAGTCATGAGGGTTGAGGCAGACGAGTTGCTTTGACTCACTTTGAGGGTTCTGAAGTGACAGGACGCCCGTTGTGTCCGTCTCGTACCGGGAGGACCCGGCGCTCAGGCCGGACGTACGCAACGCGACAGGCTGCAGCGTCAAGCAGGCTTCAGAAACAGACAGCCAGGCATGGCTTGTGTGGTTATGTGTCGCACTTTAAAACGTCCTGATGGGAGCGTGTGGAACGAGGCTATGCAGAGTAGCATTAGTGTTTGCACTGCGACTCAAAAGAAAAGAAAAAAAAATGCCAAAAGGTCTCAGAGGAATATTTGTAGTCTACAAAATACTTGCAAAATTTCAGGTCAAGTCAAGCTCAAACATATGCTTTCCTTCCCTCTTTCATTACCCGTGACATTCAGACGCTCTTCTTAAAATTGGTGCGTGTCAAAGAGTAAAATTACTTATTGAGCAGGTGGAGTTCAGGACTTTCAATTAAATGATATTGACTTGCTGTACTTTTTGCTTTGACACAGAGTCCTCAGCCAACTAATCCCCCAATATTGCTTTTTTCCGTGGATGAGATAAAATAAATGAAGAGACTAGAAATGCAACCAGATAGGAATCCAAAAATATACATTTCACATACATATGTTATTGAAATATATCTATTTCTGGATTATGCTTGACAGTCAGGTCTTCACTAGAGGCCTAGATGTGTGCAATAATATAAATATGAGTATGAAATCTTTAAATACAAATACAAGTTTTGTGAAGTGGCAGGATTGTTTTAAAGTAAAATAACAGTTAATCTAAATTTATGATGAAATTGTTTAAAAAAAAAAAGGGGGCAAGTGAACTCTAAGATCATAAAAACTCCAGAAATTGCTGAACATATTTGAAAAAATAACCAAAAAATAACCCCTGTAACCTCATAAGTAAAAACTGATTTCCAAAAGATAAAATAAAAATATGTAACATGCAAAAAGTGTATGTTTTTACTAATCGATTTCTTTTACACAAAAGTACAACAAAATTGTTTTATGTCCAAATAAAAGCTGATTTCTAAACAGTTTTGACAATTGCATAAAAATATATTGCATGAAATAAATGATTGCATGAATATTCACTCCATTAAAAGCGACTGACCTTATTCAATAGAGGTTCAGCCAAATGCTGCCAGGTGTCTCAAAATGAGTTGATTTTGACATTAAAAGCTTTTTTTGTGTGTCAAAAAAACAAATTATGTTGATTATGATCGCCTTTTAAAAGCAGTAAAACATTCAAGCGAGTGAGTAATTTTGATAGGTCTGGTAAAGCCCTCCAGGAAAAAAAGCAAGAGATTTTTCTCTAGCTGCAATTCTTAGGCAATTTTAAGATGTGCAGTACCTATATTACATTTTTAAAATGTGTAAGTTAATTCAGGAGTTTGCATTCTTTAATTCTGAACAAAATGTAACCCAAACATTCCTACGCTTTCACTGTGAGTTCTAGGTAGAGTAAGTCGTCCCTCAGCAGATTTAGGAAATTATAGAGAAAAAATACGTTTAGGCCGAGTCACCGAGCGCTACAAAAGGAAATGACAGATGGGCTGAGAGACAGAAGCCTGTTAGGAAGCAGATAGAGGCTGGTAAATGGAAAGAGAGAGAGAGCGTCAAACCAAAGTGAATAAAGATGGCAACACAGAATATGTGGGTCATCCGGCCTGCAGTGAGCGGTCCCTCAGGCATACACCCTGATGGAAGACTTTGAAGAACTTTAAAGATGGATGTCGCAACGAAGACGGCAGACTTGGCTCACACGGAATATTGGAGGATCTATTTCAGATAGTTCAGAAGGAATTAATATGGAAGCAGGGAGGTCTTGGCCCGACTCATCATCTCTTGAAAGAGTTCTGATCCAAAATCGTTTGCCAAGTATTTTTTATTTATTAGTCAACTTTTCTTTCTTTTTTTCTTTTTTACGATATACAAGATCTAATTTATGTTACAAAACATAAATAAATCTCATACTGTCAACAATTTCATACACATATGAAACTCATCAAGGAAATATCTTCATTTCAAAAGAGACTTTAATTAACTTTCCTAAAATAAACAGCCGCCATCACAGCCTTACTTTTTCTCTTCAATACTTTTTTATTCTGATACATTTCATCACATAAACACTATGTGATGAAAATTAAAAGATTGTGTTTACCAATCTTTTAATTTATAAAAATGATGTTAGGTGTGCGAAGGTGTCATTGTCATTATATAAACAGAAACAACACAAAATCTGAATGTAAAGGACTAAAGTTCCTGTCCTAGTGTATGTTGCTTTAAATATGTACCAAAATATTTTTAAAGATGTAGATTGTCATATGTTACAATTTTTACCATGACCATATCAAAATCAGAATATACTTTATTAATCCCCAAGGGAAAACTGGTTATTCACTGACAAGCTATACTCTTATTCAGAGCGTTAAATATTAACAACTATAAATATAACCATTGGTTATGTCAAATTTATAACACTGGTGCGAAATTATAAGTAATTTTTATTATCTAAATGTAAAATCAACAAAAAGGGAATTAAAAAAGACAAGTAAGTACATGGAGACAAGTGAATTTGTTATATTTAATCTAGTCAGCATTATTGTTGGTCACTTGATATGCAAATGTAGCTTTTAATTCCCTCTTAAAAATGCAAATATATTTGATCTCAAATTATTTTTCAAGCCTGTTGCTGCTTTTCAGTTGAACTTAAAATTATCAAAAAGAATCTAGATTCTTGATTAGCGACTCTTTAACATATTCATGTTTTTTATTATTATTATTTTATTTTGGTGTCTTTCATAAAACAAAGTGCTGGTTAAATTTTTCCATGAAAGCAGAAAAGTATGAGCCAATAAACATTGCTAAGTACTGCAGCAGCACCAGCTGTGTGTCCATTACGAAACCAAACTTTGTCGATATTTCGCTGACGCCGAAAAATCAATTTCGCAAATACGGCGTTTCGTAATAAAAATCTCACGTCAATAAGTTTGTTCATGTGTTAAACCATTAAAAAAAAAACAAAAAAAAAAACATCCTCCTATCACTTCCTGTCGACTAAGCCAACCTTTGCTTGTCCATCACGTGACTCGTGTGATGCGGGGGAAAAAAACCAAAACGTTTCCTTCGCAGTTTTGCAATAAACTTTAATTTCAATACGGCCGAAAAACCACCTCATCATAACGCAAAAAATATTTTATCAAAGAGTTTTTTCTTAAAAAAAAAAAAAAAACCAAAACAAAAAAACTTAAAGATTAAGTAATTTATTTTCAGAATTCCAATTTACACGATTTTGCGGTCAATTGAAACGCAGCAACTGAAGGGTAAAAAACCGAGCAGCTAACCTGCAGCGCTCCATCTGGCCAAACGCTCCACAGTAACAGTAACTCATTCTGATCAGAGGATCGACTCCTTCCAGCTCCTCATGTCTCGTCTTCTTAGTTGATGTGCTCCGTCCCTTGAGGCCAGTTTAAATGTCACAGGAGGACTGTAAGATGAGGTCTGTGTCGAGGTCACTGTCTTATGCCCGAAGACGAAGCGGCAAATGCTATGGCTCGAGCAACGAGAGCTCATGGCGAGCAAACTCAAAAGACTGCAGTCAGAAATGGTCAGCGCGCTGCAGACGAAGAGTTCATAGGCAGCAAAAATGTCATAACATTTGTCACGTTGGGTTGAGATTGTTGGGACAAGATAATGTCAAAGAGCATTGAAGCTGAAAGATTAAAGCGCTGTGCTCTTTTTGACGAGCGCTGCGGTATGGCGTGTTTGCCTTGACCTGGAGACGTGAAGAAACGTGAGAAAATAAAAAATCAGAAATCTGTTTTGTACTTTAGTTGGAGAAAACTGTTCCAACTCAAGGCTGTAGCCACATTTGAAGCTCTGAGTTGACGTTCGGTGGTCAGAGTGATGCTCAGCCAGTCGTCCAAAGGCTTCACTCTTCTCAGGCAAGTTGATGAAGCTACGTTTTTAGGTTTGGAAAACCTTGATTTGTACACAAATAGCAGTCATTTTCCATCATTGGCTACATATGTGCTGCACAGATTTTATATTAGTCCTACTAATTTTTAGTAGCGTTAGCAACATTAGTCAGGAGTGAACGTTGTGGCGTTTTAAATGATTCCTCATCAAGAATCACTATTAAACTAAGCTTAGATCAAAATTAAGTTATTTTAGTGAAAGAGACAAAAATGATTGTTTTTCTTAAGGTTCTGTTGGCAAAAACAAAATTACAATATCAGCAACTAAACATGATAAATTTGACTCAATTAAATAAGCTAATAAGATTTTAGCTAAAACCAAGAGCAAGTTTCAGAAGATTTTTTTTTTTCTTTTGGTCTTAAAATACATTTGAATTGTCCCAAGGGAATTGTTTATTTCTTATTTAAAACACTGATCAAAAACAGTATACTAAAATGTGGCACCAGCTGTTAAAGAAACAGTGATACGAACAAGACCGTTGTTCTTTTGTTCCCCTTTTCTTTTAAAGAAATACATCATGGGGGAAATCTACTCATTCTAAATAAATTGTTTATTCAGAAAAAAAACTACAGCGATATCTTGGTGAGAAAATACTTTTTAGTTCCTTTCTTCTTTTTCTCCAATAATTAGACGAGGTACAACCCGGTGCATTATCGCCCTCTATGAAGCTAAAGATAAAATTGTGTATCTTTGTGACGCAGTGGGCCAAAACTGAGCAAAAAAAAAAAAAAAAAATGAATGAGGCGTTCACAGACACGAAGAGGTATGTTCGGACCTGAACTCCCCCCTGGGTCAGTAATGAGGTCCATCCGTCAGTTCAGATTTCATCTTCATGAAAACCCAATGGTTGCACTGGCCGATTGATAAAATGGTAGATCTCCACCACATCAGTGTTTTAAATCAGAGCTTCGCCACAGCAAAAAAGATTTCCACCGCTTGGTTATCTGGAGAGAAGGATGAGCGCTGCGAGCCGGCCGGGACGTCCAGCTGGACTCAAGAGATACGGCAACAGAAACCATCACGAAGAGAAACACGACGGCCTCCTACCAGCGGAGGCTCCTCACGCGTCTGGCCAAGCCACGCTAATTCACATGTGATTTTAATTTAATTTCTTATTTAGCAGAAACGAGGCAAATTGTGAAATTCTGTTTTTTTTTTCGACATTAGCAGAATGTAGACAAATATTTCCGCACATTTGTGAAGGAAACACAGTTTACATGAAATGTTAGCTTCATTAGTCAGGAATGAACGTTGTGGCGTCTTAATTTATTCCTCACCAGAAATTACAGTACATTCCCCCTAAAAAATTAAAAGGACTGCATTTATTTTATTTTATTGAGGTGTTCAGAACAGATAAAATTTATAATATCCATGTTTCAAAATTTGTTGGAAAACCAAAGGTGTCCTGTTTTTTTTGGCTTCTGCTACTAAAATCCTTCTCAGATTGGGATTGTCAACACATTTTTTTCATCCTTCAGCAGGAGTAAGTCAAGTATTTCAAAATATAGCGTGTTATCAAAACGAATAACTTGCGTAGCATTTTGACCGATGACAATTACAGACTTGGTGATGTAATTTTTGCTGCGTTTTGAAAGCAGGTGCACTTCTCCCTGTCCTCTGCAGCCACAACCACCGTCTCATCCTGCTTGTCTTCGGGTTTAACTTTTCATGTTAGTCACATTGCGCCACGTTAATGGAATATTTGACTTTGATATTGTCACTGTCAAAGCTGAGGCTGACATCATTAGCTTCCCCCTTTGAGTCCTATTGCAGGATGGCACAGCGAGGAATCTGTCAGCTTCCCTCCGTGTGCGTCTCCAGCAATCGGTAGGAGGGCCTGAACATGCACTGCGCACATGTGGGTGTTTCTCAGCGGGCTGTGTGTTTGTTTTCAGTTTTTTTTTTGTTTTTTTTATATTTTTCATTTTACACTTTTAGCATTAATTGACATGAGAGAATATGTGAGCAAATAAACGTGTTTTCATGCCATGAGATCTTTTTTTTTTCTCTTCCCAACAAACTTTTTTTCCTTTCTTAGAAACTTTGAATCACAAAACCAATTTGCAACGATTCATGGTAACCGATTTAAGCTCAAGTCAGAGAATTTGATTTGAATTTTCATTAAAAAGTCGCAAAAGGTTTCTTCAGTGAGTGATTTAAAGTGATCAAAATGAAGTTTGTGAAACAAGATAGTTTCATCAAAGTTCATCCTTCTTATCAAAACATCTACATTTGATGTTCAGCATCAAAATGTACATTTTAAAACTAATAAAATCCACCAACCCTGGCCATTGACTTCCTTCGCTGTTCCACTCGATTCTCATCTCTCATCAGTTCTCAGTCTGGACTTTCTCCCATTCATTTGGATTCCTCTGGTAAAATGTCAAGAAGTTGCGAACAATGTTGATTTTTTTCCGCCGTCTTATAATTTTATTCTGTTTTAGCAACATGAGAACGTGAACAAAGCTGTTAAGTCCAAAAAAAAAAGATTGTCAATTGTTTCTTATAGAGCGCTGCCTCCATCGTGTGTTTAAGCTAAAGTTGGCTAAGACTAGTAATTAGGATGTTCTTTTGTTCTCTAAGAGTAAAGATTACATTTCAATACTTTGTTTCATCAGTAAATCTGGGTTAATGTCTTATATGTAGGTGTACTTAAGTCATTTTGACTCCAGATATAACTAAAAACAAGATTAAACATTAACATGTGAACATTTCTTTTAAAAGAGCTAAATGTCAATCCAATTTTTATTTTTCACTTTGAAGATTCATGGAACTAACTACAGGCTTTCACTAGAGTATGTTAACGTGTTTAAAATTTGGCCATACGAGGATCTTACGAGGTGTCTTTCTGAGCGGCTCAAATGGATTACATAACACATTAAAGGATCTGAAGGAAGAGAGAGTTTAAATTGAAAACTGTAGAAAATCACAAAGGGTGCAGGGCTGTGACCTTTAAGACATTTACCAAAAGCTGAGGAGGCTTTTTTTCTTTTTTTTTTTTATCCTTTACTAAGGCAGCTGTCGGCTGGAATGCCAGACAGTGACTGTGACAGAGATGGGGATGAAAGGAAAAAAAATAGGAGAGGAAAGCTCCGTCCAATCTGCTTCGCCCAGAGGACTTTACTGAGCACCAAATGGAACTGAGCAATACCATTTTTCATTCTCAAATAAATATCTGTGCTTTTTAAATTAAGATAAATGTTATCAAGTAAAAATATAACCTTGTAAAAAATGCAAAATATATATAAAGATGTATATAAATGTATAGACATACAGTAGGCTGTTAAGCTCTTCAGAGATACCCACAGGGTTTCTGTTTGAATCCTGGGAAGAACGTTTCATTTCTAACCTCAAAATATTGACCCTGAAGTAGTTCTGAAGTCCTGTGTTCTTTACTTCTGCAGCTGTGACATGAAAATTAAAATGCTTTGAATATATTCCTCGGAGGGATGTCCTGACATTTCATTGCCCAATCCAGACTATTTAAAACTATGTACAAGAAATAAAATAAGTACTGGAAATGTCAAAAATCTGGTAATTTCAGGTGTTTTACCTTATTTCTCTGTTCAAGATTTTTTCTGTTCTTTTGAGAAATCCACACTCATTTCATCTTTAGCTTCTTATCAAGAACACCCCAGTATATTTTTACATTCTGCCAGTACTACAACTCACCAAAATCATAATGTTGACATTTGATACGCTGTTTTTTGGAGTAACATGTTCTTTCTCCAGATATGGTGTGTGTGTGTAAAGTCATCCAAAGAGCCAACCCTGTTCCTCATCCGACCAGATTATTTTCTTCCAGTATTTTCCTGGCTTGTGCAGTTGGTGGATAGAGGTTCTTGTACATGAGTAATATATTCCTGAAGCAGAATTAACAGATTTCTCTAGATGGCTGTTTTCCCCCATGCAAATTCATAAATCTGTACCTGCTCTATATTGGTGCTGAAACATACAATTAAAGTCTTTATTAAACTTACACGCTTGTGAAGATGATGGGTTTAGCTTGCTGAGGTGTTAGGCTAAAGCTAACATGTCAACACAGGATGGGCATTGTGTATGCTTGGGGCCAGGGCCAAAGTTGAGACGACTGCACACCCAGTGAAGGTTACTTCCTTGTCACATGAAGCTATATCCATCTCAAAGCTAGTTAGTGATTTGATTAAAGATAAGCCGACATTTTTTAACTAAGCAGCTGGCAAACGAGAAGGAGGTATACTTGTGTTAGCTCTGGTCAGGCTGGTGACTAGCATGCTAGGCTGGTCGCCCACTGGGTTCCCTGCTTCCTCTGCTGTCCATTAGCACAGACAGGCTAGCATTAGTTTTAGATAGGCTAACAATTAGCAGGTCACCCACAGGACAGGACTGCCTACTTCCTCATACACGCTGGCATTAGTTTTAGGTAGGCTAACGACTAGCATGTCTAGGCTTATCAGCCACTGCTTCCTCTGCTGTCCATTAGCACAGAACGGCTGACATTAGTTTTGGTTAGGCTAACAACTAGCCTGTCTAGGCTGGCCACCTGCGTCTTGTACTTTTTTTCTTTAAATTAAACTATAAAGAAAAATTATTGGCATTCAATATCTGTGAGTCACACAACATAACACAGCATAACACTGTGAATTAAATCTTTAGTCCCATTATACATGGTCAGCTCAGAATGGGAGCACATTAAAAGTAAACACAACTTAACATATTTTAATCTGGTTCCAGTTAATCATGATAAAGTTTATTTTCCCTCCTTGTTAAACTTCGCGCTCTTCTCTAATTGCTGCTTTCTGAGCTCTTCTTCTTGGATGCTGGGAATATCTGACCTACATAGTCTTACCAAAGATCACATGTCCGTCGATTGTCTGCACCCGCTTGTCCATGCAGCGTTGCAGGGGGTTGGTGGCTCCTTGAGCAGGAAATTAGTTGGGCTCTGCTGATCTCCCACATAAATCAGTTTTTTACTGAGATAGTTACTCACCACCACAGATGCTGTCAAATAAACCCCCCGCAGTTAAGCCTCCAGAATGGGCATCCACATCTGCAGACATTTTCTTACGCGTCAACATTAGACCATTTCTAATAACGAGAGCCAGAACGGAGACGTTTGCCATTGCAATATTGACGGAGGAGCTCGTTAACGTCGCGTCTCGCAGCTGTAGTGCAAATAGCTTGTCAATGAAACTGTCAAACGAACAACTTGGTGAATATTATTAACTTAATAAGAACACACTTATGGGTTTTGTATAGTCGAGCAAAGAATAACAACCGTTTAATGTTAACAAGCGGATTTTATTCGTGTTGTCAGGAGCATCCTAGGTTGGACAGAAACAAAAAAATAACACGGTTCTGTTCAATTCATTCCAATATCCAAACCGTAGGTCCTAAAAGTGGTATGAAGATAACGAGATAATAATAAAAAAAAATAAAATACACCACTTGTTTTAGTAGTGAACAAAACCAAAACAAGTAGGTTCTCATAAGAATTTCTTTTTTGAGCGACACAATGGTCAAGTTGTAGAAAAATGTCATCAAAGGCGTGTTAAATATACTATTGATGAAAAATTAGTTTATTCAACCAATATCTGGACTTTAAGGGGTAAATGACAATATATCAAAAGGGGCAGCAAGGCCTTGTTCCTGTTATTGAATTGCTCTGGGACTAGTTTGGGAATTTCGTGAAGAAAAAAAGCACAAAATGCTTTTTTTCCCTATTTTATAGCAGCAAAAGACCCCAAGGGAATTATGACAGACTGCAAAAAATCCATAACCCAGGTGGGAGAATCTGTTGATGGCACAACTGCTTGTGCACTTCTGCAAATCTAGCATTAATGGGAGACTGGCCCAGAGAAAAATCCTTCACGTTTAAAGTGACTCCAAAATGACTCCTTTGAGTCTCTCCAGCTAAAATGAATTTCTTTGTCACAGTGACTTCGTTCAACATATTTTTTTCTCCTTTGTGCCTAAGTATATGCTTCAATTTCTCCTTGAGAAATGTTGAGTAGTCCTCAAAAAATGAATTAAAAAAAAAATTAAAAAGTGTTGCTCCCACACGAAGGCACCCAGCCTGCACAAACTCCCCGTTGCTCTGATTTGAGCGAATCACTCCTCCACCAACAACACAAGTGATGTCACGGCTCTTCTTACCTAATCCCACCAAAGATATGGACTGCTAATTGCATGTGTGGATGCAAATGTGCGTGTGTGTTCATCAACTCAGCAGCTGATATTGCCCCCGGTGGGCGGCTCATCTGCTAGTGCTGCTATAATTCACATCAGTAGGATGGAGGCTCCTGTGCTGCAGTCCGGTCCATACAGATCTATAGGAGACAGGCTGAGGTTAATCTTTAGCTTTGTCATTAGCACCTATTTTGGTCAATTTTTTTTGCACCCTTCTCCCCTCTCTCTCTCTCTCTCTCTCTCTCAGGATTCTTGCAGGGAGAAGGAGTTAGAATGCAAAATCAAAATCGTCTCATGGTATAACAGCTGTCTCTTTTGTCATGTTCCACAGCCTTTGCAGACGACTTACAATAGGAAATGACTGACAAGTCTGTAACTTTTTTTATTATTATTTTCAAGCCAAGCAAGATAAACCTTTTTTTTTCTTTTTCAGACGGCGACAACAGCAATGCAGTACAGATGCTTGCAGGTGCCACATTCATCTGTTCAAACAAACATGTGCATTCATAAACACAGCGGGAATGCCATGTCATCGTACCGTTCAGGAACAACTGAAATGTGAGTTTCAACCAGAGAACAAAAGCAAAAGATCATTTCAGGGTGCTGACTGAGTCTGGTGAGAGACATGGGCTGAAAGACCAGTCAGCAAAAGAAAAAGTCACTTTTCCAAAAGCAACAGAAGACAGATTGCAGTTTTGAAATGCACTCAGGAACAAGGACCTTATTGTTTTTTTTTTTTGGGGGGGGTTAAGTTCTTTAGTCTGAAGGAAGTAAGGCAAAAGTGTTTGACTACAATGACTATTTTGAAGCTACCTACTGTGAAGTTCACAGCGGCAGCCGCATCCGTGTGATGTGCAACAAGAAGGACCGGTGCACTTCATACGATCGGTGGAGCAACTTTTATAGAAATCTGCCAGGGAGGCAAAGTTTGGGCACAAATGGGTCTTTCAAAAGAAGCAGGGAAACCTAAAACCTAAGGCGCAATGACTCGAGGATCATGGTTGGGAAACATTGATCTACAGGACTGTTAACCTTACATACTCCATGTGTTCGAATCTCGTCTAAAGAACTGGGATTTCTGTATGTTGATAGGTAACTAACTTCTTATTGGAGTGGACAAAAGTCACATGTGGGGTAAGCCAAGGGTCAATCATGGGACAAATCCTATTTTATATCTACGTGCATAAGGTTACAATAAATGATAAGATTTGCTATCATAACTATGCAGATGAGACACAGCTCTACATTACGATGTCACCAGGTGACTCTGAACCCATCCAAGCTTAGAATAGATAAATGTCTGGATGTGTCAGAACGTTTTTCAGCTTAATAGAAACGGTTGAAGTTATTATCTTTGGACCCAAAAGGAACAAATTAGACTCGGCACTCAGCTTCATTTATTACAGATAGCAACTAGTGATCAGCCTGAAATCTGGGTGTATTGATGAAATTCAGACTTGAACCTTCAGAGTCACATAAAGACAGTAACAAAGTCGGCCTTCTATCATCTGAAGAACATTTCCAGGATTAAAGCACTAATATTCGAAAAGATCTAGAGAAACTCACCCATGCGTTTATCGCATTGATTACTGGAATAATGTCTTCACTGGTCTGCCTAAAAGTCAATCAGACAGACGATCGTCCAGAACGCTGCTGCTCACGTTCTCACTAAAACCAGCAATACAGAGCGCATCGTACCGGCTTTCAAAGTCCTTCCACTGGCTCCCTGTAGCTCAGACAAGACTTTAAAATACTGTTGTTAGTTTATAAGTTGTTGAATGGCATAGCGCCACAATCTGCTGTTTCTGTATCAGCCTTCATATCTTCTGGTTCTGACCTGCTATTAATGATTTTGATTGTGGCTTTAGACAAAATTATATGTTCTTTGCTTGTTCCATAATTGCTTATTATGTGATGTTTTTGTGTTTCAAAGCGCTATGAACTCTCTTGTTGCTGAAACGTGCTGTGCAATTAAACTTGACTTTAGTGCTCCTTACGTGTTGAATTAAAGCACATGAAGTGCTAACTGGAGCAAGATAAAGGCAATGAGGCACCAAGTTCATTTTTTTCACTGAAAGACACAGCCAGCTAATTTTGCACCCAGCATTTACGTTATCAAACCAAATCATCCCAAAGGATCTGTTAAACAACCGAAGGAAGGTGTTGCTGCAGCCAATTATCACATGTTGACTTAATTTATGTTGTGCCAGGATAAATTTAGCAAAGCAAATGCATGTCGAATTTTACACTCCGGTTTCTGTCTTGATTTTGAACAGGTGCAAATTTGTGCTACTTTTATTTTTTTCTGTGAAAGATTATGATTTTTCCCATCAAAGCTTGGCACCAATCGTACAAAAGCATTTACATAAAGTGACTATGGTAAAAGTATCCATGTTGTTGCTTGCACAATTGAGATTTTCCATGTGGCTCAAACTCTTTGCAGTCTGCACCATCACTCTGCCCTTCCTCAAAAATCCTTCTCTCCGTTGATGAAGGAGCAATCTTTACCTCTTTAGCAATCTGGACGGCTTCCTCCCCGTCTCCTTCTAATGCTGCTCAGGCGGTCGAAAGATCGTGGTTTGGTATTTTAACATGCCTTCTCGAAGAGGGTTATTGGCTCCTCATACAAGTATACCCCGAGGTGCAATTCAAAATCACACTCATAAAATCTGGAGATATCAAAACCAGCAACGGCTGACGTGGATTGCATCAACACTTGCTCCCTGTGAAACACCCATAGGGGCGCGCAGCTGTTTCATTAAAAAAATCGGTTGGATTGAAGAGCACACTTGTGTGAAGAAAGACTAATTATTCACTTGGGCAGATGGATAGCAGCTAGAAGAAGTCTTTTGAAATGATATTTGTTGAATTCTCAGTACTGACAGCGCCCATAATCTGTGAGGCATGACAACGACCTTTTGGTGCTTTCACAGAGCAGACAGCAAGCCTCTGTCACCAAAAAGGACAAGACGAGCAGAGTTAACACTTGTAATTGTGTCCGACTTTGGGCCGCCTCTGTTGCACTTCAACAAGTTCAACTTCCCGACTCGCTGTATGACCAATTAAGACAGAAGTAGGGTACGGCGTTGATGTGATGGATCATTGAGTTATCTGGTCAATATGCATATTATATGCTCACCACTTAATGTCATCTCCACACAAATCAGGTTAAGTCAACTAGTCACATATCAGCAAATCAATATGTGACTGATTTCATGTGGTGAAATTGACTTGTGGAAGTTGAATCTGAATGGGAAGGATAGGGAATTTAAATGATGTTTAATGTAATGTGGTCATTTATACCAGACTGACCCGGTAAAACAGCCCCTTGTTCTACGCTTCTCTTCGTACAGAGGTTCTTGACTCTCAGTTATTGAGAAACGATTGCTCTCTGGAGGCGTGGTCTCTGCTGAAGTTTTAAATTTTACCCAATCACTAACGTCTGACTGTGACGTGTGTAATGTGCCGGTTCGACAGTATAGCTGTGTCTGAATTCAAGGTCTGCGTCCGTGAATAAACGAAGACCGTAAGAGAAAAGCTGTGAATTCGGACAGGTCTAGCCTCCACCCACTGTCCCCTCCCCCACCTTAGTGCAACTTATGCTGCTTAGCAACCGTGACAGCGTGAAGCGGAGAGCGGCGAAGAAAAATACAACACAGCCAAAGTTTGTCTTTTAGCCATGTATTACTCCTGATTTCTGTATTATTCTTTACCTTCATAGTAAAGGCTGTTCCATAGTTAAAAAAATAAGAAAGAATTCTGTTAGTTTCATTCTAAGATGTTCAAACCTATATTACACATTTCTATCAGGAATAAATATAAAACTGTTATGTTTGAAGGTTTAACTTTAATCAAACCGATTTGCTCAGGAATAAATGAAATACTTAGTAAACCACACATTTTACAACTAGATATTACTTGTCTGACTAATAACGGTGTTTAACTTCCAGTCATTGGAGAAAACTAACGTCAGTTTTTAAAACAATGTGCCGGGACCCTTACAAAAATATCCAATGAAATTCACATGGGGTCACATGTGGTTTCCATTTTCCACATGTGATAAAGTATTTTGTTCATGTGATCCATGGTTTATTCAACATGTGACCACATATTTTTCACATGTGCACCACATATGATCAGATTTTTTTTCCCATGTAAAGATTGGGTGATCATACTGAATATGTAATAAAAAAAAATCTCATTAATTTTACATGTAAAAATCACATCTGAACATACTGTACCACAAAAAAAAAAAAAATGCACATGGGGTTCACATAAATTCTCATATGTTTACGTGTGATTTTGGAATACTTTATGGTAAAAATCCATGTGATTCCCATGTTTTCACATGTACATCACATGTGATCACATGGGAATCACATGTGTACCACAATGTGTATCGCATGTGTTTTTACCACAAAGTATTCCAAAATCACACATATACGTGTGCTTTCACATGTGATTCACATCATTCACATGTGAAACGTTGTGTGAACCACATGTGGCACAGAAATTAATACTGCCTTTTTGAGGACAATTTGCAATGATCAATCACCCCAATTTACATGATTTGGGAAATTTGGGGGGAACCGGAGCACCCGGAGAAAACCCCCACTAACACGAAGAGAACGTACAAACGTCCACAGAAAGAGGCGCTTGGTAAAGAACTAAGTCTTCTGTTCTGTGAAGATGCAGTGGTTAGGACTGAAAATCAGAACGCAAGTAGACAACCAATAAATAGTCTCTCAATAGTCCAAAGTTCAGATGGCCGATCAGGCGACCCAGCAGACCACAAAACACAAATGATTGGGCAGCCAAGAGATCCCTTGGCCGAGCCCAAGCCACAACAGGAGGGCAACCAGCAGGCCACTAATTTAACAGAGGAGACAGAGACAGAAGACTAAACCCATGAAACAAAAAAAACAACACTACCTTCCAAAACACTGACATCGTGACACAAACGTCCACAGAAAGAGGCGCTTGGTTCAGAATTTAATTGTAATTTGAGGTTTTGGAAATGGCTCTTGAACCATTAAGGATTGAACCTTAATCCTTAATGATTCATCCTTAATGAATCAGGTCCTCTAAAACAAGCTTCTTGCTTTTCTCACTGCAAATGACTTTTTTTGTTTCTCCAGTCTGAATCGTTTGCAAATTAAATGTTCTAGAAATTAATATGACCTTTTTTGACGACAATTTGCATTGGTCGATCACCCTAATTTGAGGTTCTCCTCAAATTATTTTGGACATTTGAGGGGAACCGGATCACCCGGAGAAAACCCCCACTAACTCGGGGAGAACATACAAACTCCCACAAAAACAGGCGCCCGTTAAGAACAAAGACCTCTTTTCTGTGAAGATGCAGAGCTAAAAACTGCATCACCGTGCTGTCCTTTTTTTTTTGGTCCAAAATATGAGATGTAATTTCAAATGGTTCTGACCTGGACACTTTTAGCTACTTGCTTGTTTTTGAGGTTTTCTTGCGCCTCTTCCTTTTTGGTTGTTTCTTAAGTTTCAAAGTGTGTTGCATCATTTTCCACACTGAAGATGTTTATTCGGCGACTGCCTCCACTGTGAGGTGGAGCCACTACCCCAGCAGCTAGCAGTGAACAGCTTACAGCCACGGCTAACTCCGAGAGCCAAGGTAGAAAAGTCTTTTTCCCCATAGTCCAAAAGACTTTTTTTACTCCAAAATGCAGCCACAGTATGTCCAGAAGAAAACATTTGCATATTGAGAGTCTACAGAGGCTGATATTCTCCTCACTCAGCTCCTGGATCACTGTTGAAACTTTGAGTTTTATGTCAAATCCACATTAATTAAATGACAGAAACTAATTTTCTCATTGCATCTTTGATTCATTTTGTCCAGCTGTAGACTGTTAGACTTTGTCCAATCAGAGTCAGGTATGGTGTAGTTGGTGCTTTTTAGTTTTCAGTTAATTAAATTCAAGTCTATGGAACATGAAATTTCACTAAAATCACTCTGTCCTTCTAAAATCTTTCAGAAAATCGTAAAAATGCATTAAATCGTATCAAATTATATAGTTTACCAAATATCGTGATACATATCGTATCGTGATCAGAATATCGTATCGTGAGATTATTGTATCACTACACTTCTAATTTGGTCCAGCTCTTGTTGAAGGGCGTCACTTTTTTACTTTTTCTGCCTGGATTTCTGATCTGAGTGCTTCCTCGTTGGCTGCCTTCAATTTCTCAAAATGCTGCTGCAGCAGCATTTTCTGCTTGTGAGCACCTGGGAAACGATAACAGCAGTGCTGACAGACTGAATTGGAAAACTCTTCTTCTGTTGGTTGTTGTCTCTTCCTCTCATTGAGTCTTATCTGCTTTTGTATTGTCCAGTTCTCTTTGGACTTAGGCAACCTTTTGGTTTTCCTCAAACCATCTGGCTCTCTCCATTTCCAAAAGAGAGTCAAGTTTCTGGAGCTCCATCTGGAACTCAGTGGGAAGTTGATGTTTTCCGGCTCTCCAATCCCACGGTTGGGGTCTCATTTCATCGATGAAGTACTGTAGCCTTTAACATCCCATGTCTGGACAAAACAATACTTGTTCAAATCAGTCTTGAAAAACGATCTCACCGTTCCACTCTCAAAGCGCTTCGTATACGTCTGAAGTCGTCAGTAGTGTAGCAAGCAATGACAGGAAGGTAGAAGTTTGTTACATACATAGATACCCTTCTCAATCTGTGCACTTTAGGAAGACTGGGGAAATTGTTCCCTTCATCGGCGGTGTCTCTATCAGAGTGATCTGAATGATCTGTCTGTTTGCTGTGGCCTGATGAGCTACAGTAAACTGCCCCAGCCGGGGACGTTTGCTGTGAGTTTTGCTGTGAAGTTTGCTTCACAGTCGGGGAGAGTTTGAAGAGATAAGCGTCAAACTCATCGTACTCATACTCATCCTTATAGCTACTTATGTCAAACGTGACCCCAGGAAGCAGCTTGTTAAAAAGCTTTCTCACTCCTGTGATCAAATGTCCTGCGCCAAAAGTCAGGGGGAAAAATATGGTAGTTGCGATCTGTTCCATTCTCAAAATCTTTGTTAAACACGGTGCTAATGGTCAAAAAGCTGCTTGTATATTAACTTCCTGTTTTGAGATCCAAGCATTCATAACCTGTGATCTATGTCATAGATAAGGTCGTAGCTACAGTGAGTCTCTGTAGTTCTGGGGGAATGTCTTGCTTCTGATCGTTGCTATGGTAATGGTCAAATCACTTCTGCATGACTCGAACTATTAACCCTTTGCATTCAAGGCGCCATGACAGAGTTCAGAAGGGTATTTCAGGAGGCTAGGGATTAAAACAGGGATTTTAATGGTTAAATATTAAGTTTAGATTGACATTGGTATATTAAAACCATTACTTTAAGTAGGATTTTTCATCATTCTATCACGTTTAAAATTTTGAATCATACTTGACTTAAAAATATCTTAAAAGTAAAATTAAATGTAACTTACAGATATGTATGCTGCTGCTGTTGCTGTAAATTGTGACAAGAAATTTTGCCTGCTTGGAGAAGAGCTACAAAGAAATAATTTTGGTTTAATAATTTTACGTTAGCATAGAAATAGAATAAAGGATGATCCCAAAGAAATGATGCTGCCGCTCCATATTTGATGGGTTGTAAACGAACCACTCGAACACATTTGTTGTGTACGGTGCGGAAACGTAAACAATAGACAGAACGTAACGTCTTCCAGCTTTTTCTGTGTAAATGAGAGCCTGACACCAACAGCAGCACAGCGTCAGCTGCCAACGTTGCTGATAGCCTGGAAGGAGATAAATGAGTCCATTTCTATGCTTTCCTGTAAACTGGTTATGAGTCTGTTGGTTTTTCACTTTTTTTGTATTTTAACAATTAAACCAACTGGTAAACAAATGTTCATATCTGTTTTTAAAAGAATAGTAGCTTCTCTCCTATGTCTCCATCAGATGAGCAGCATTAGCAGCTTTTGGTGACATTATTATTAATAATAATTAGATTGTTTTTGAATACGATGCAGGATTTAAAATGAACTGATGAAGATGGTCTGTGTGTCTAGTCTGGCCTGGGAGAGATGTCTGTGGTGCCCTTCTGGACCTGTTACCCCATCATTATCACATGAACAAGCTTATTCACATGATTTTAATTGTGTTCTTTTTATATTTTATGGAAACATCCCATTTACAAAATTGGGTGTTTTTTTTTCTCTACTTTTAGGTTTATATATATACATAAATATAAAGTTCTGCACACATTTGTAATGGAAACGGAGCTAATATGGACCAAAATCTCAGAGGAAAGTATGTTGTTGACACATTGTTGAATCATTGCCACGCAGAATTAAGGCAGTGCTGACGTAAAAAGAGGGTCAAAACCGTCACTGGCTCTTTCTAAAATGTCACCATGGAGTGTGTGTCACAGATGTATTTGAACTTTTACACACCGTTCCATTCCAGGCACATTCTACTGAGAATATCTCGCCAAGTCAGATTTCCTTATAAGCTGATTTAAAACCAATGCAATACAAAAGTGCTGCAAGTAAACAAAATGAAAACACAAAATATCATAACTCTGTTTGGTTTCAAAGCCGAAGAATAATAATAATAAAAAAAGTCTTGATTTGAATTTTGAAAGTCTTGAGTCCAACTGCGAAGGGACATATTGTTCCAGAGTTTTCATTACAGCGGCAACAAAAGCCTGATGTCCTCTGTGCTCTCCTCAGCTCCTCAATACGTCCAACTCAATCTACTTCCCTGACCTTGGCGATCTGGCAAGAATGTGCAAAGTTAGAAAACTAGAGAGAGGTGACGGTGTTAATTCAAGTTTATTTGTACGGCACATTTCAGCAACAAGGCAGCTTAAAGAGCTAATGAGTTTAATAGTCCCCAAACAAACAAATGGGTCATGATTAATTAATAAATGAACGGGGAGCCTGGGCAAAAAGTCAAGAGCAGTCTCACTTTTATCTGCCTTTCAGTGAGGAGCTGAACCATCTGGTTTAATGAGTGTTTATTTGATCACGTTACTGACTAAATTACATAAAGAACTATTTTTAGATAATATGGTCATTCTGGGCCTTTGTTAAAGGGGCTGTATTTTATGTTTTCCATCCTCACATAATCATTTCATGCCACAATTGAGTAACTACGTCACCTTCAGTTGTTTTAAAAATTAGTAAATATCAAATGTGACTTAAAAGATATTTGACTATGTGATTAAACGCCTTGAAATTGGGCCTCTGTCTCTTTAAGGAACTTCTGCTCTTCTTTCTGAAACTCCACCTTAAGGCAGTCATCACAAGATGGCTCCTCTATTAACCCTTTAACAACGTTTTTACCAGCGTTGCTCTGAGATGTAGTAGCTCGTATAATGAACTCCGCAGATGAGCAGTTCCACCAGGTGTTTGCTAATTGCTGCTGGCTAGTCTGAAGGAGCTGAGCGGGAGAGGGCAGCTCTGTGAGGCGGGAGCTCGGAAAAGGCAGCTCTGTGGACGAGCTTCGTCGTTTTTCACTTCTGAACGGTTGCCATGGGAGCCGGAAGGATTCCCCAAACATGCATGAAAGAATCAAGGCAACACTCCAGTTGTGTTTTGGATGTTTGAATGGCATCATAACAAAATGTGAAGCTAAACAAAGTTGATTTTTCATAAAGCTGCCTTTTAAAGAAGAGGGTTGTTAGCTGTATTGATTGGTTTTATTTCTCAAGCCACTGCAGGCTCATAATAAATCTGGAATGCCAACGGAGAGAAGGAGACTTATTTAATTATCCTATAGGTAACTAAAACCTTCATAATAATAATTGTGGCTCTGCCTTTATGACTGCCTCAGGCCCTTCGAAGTTGCAATGAAAGGTGGATATTGTCGAAAGTCTCTTTACACTGCAGTGTAATATATTAGAGCAGTGATTCTAAACCCTCGGGGCTCAAAGTCATTCATGTTTTCAACGTTTCTATGATTCAAATTATTGCCAGAAAATCTTCGCATTTCTTCTGTTTGTACAGTCGTGTCACCTGCTTCATAACGCCGGTTTTCCAGATGGCATTCCTCTGTTAAATTGTCTCATCAGAAACACCTGGCGAGAGGGAAAGAAAAATACCACCAGTGGCAATTTCCCATTACAGACACCTCAAAGGTGTGACTAATAAAATTTAAACATGATTCTGTGACTCAGAAGACGAGCCAGGAAAGAATCCACCGGTGAGTCAACAAGCGCAGTAAAAGGACCCGACACTGAAAAACCGAAATGAAATGAAGCTTTCGTTAATGTTATTAGTAGCACTGCCGTTTGGTGAGGCAGCGCGTCCTGTTGCCGAAAGGCTTCCGAAACACTTTGATTACTGAAATTGTTGCTGCGAGATTTTTCTTGGAGGAGGTAAATATGATGACCTTTACACCTCACATCAACAGTCACATTTCTGGCTTGTTAACGTTGATTTGTGGGTCTAATTTGATCGACTTTGGTAGTGTTTTTGCTCTTGTTGGGAGGAGTAGCATTTTTATTTTCTGAAAGTAAAAAAACTTCAGCTATAGATTCCTGAGAGTATTGAGGCAGATGGTTGTAACCAAAGATCTATTTAGCCTCACTGATGTGTTTACTTAGATTCACGGTGAGAAGAAAATCAGCAGTGAGCCACATTTTGTCCAATCGGGACAAATAAATTAGTTTGAATTTAAGGGCGTTCTCACACGTTATTTTTACCTTATTTCAAATAATTGAATAAACTGAAGCGTATAACTTTTACCAAACAATTTTCCCCCATGTTAGTTAAAACTGTTGCAAAAGTATAATTCACATTATACTGTTGTATTCTCATATAATCTGTTCTTACAGATTATATGAAACTGAAAAATTAAAGCTCCTCCCTGAGCTACTATCACCATCTGAAGAAACGCACCGCTCCCGGTCAAAACCAACCAATCAGAGCCAGGAGGAGGGTCTTAGCGCTGTCAATCACACTCACATACACGCTGCTAACCATGCTAATGGTGGAGAAACTCCTTAACCGTTCCAGGGAAACTATTTATCTGCCGTCATCGGTGGCTATGCTAACTTGATTAGCATTTGCGGCAGGCCATGTTGTGGACTAAAATCTTTGACAAACACGTCTAATGCTTTCTATAATTTATGTATTAAAGAGGCGCCAGGTATTTTCTTAAACAAAAATACCTGGTGAAGGTGAATCATTTTCTAATGATTCACCTTCTGTTTTTTTTTGTTTTTGTTTTTTTTTAATTAATATTATTTTAGGCGTCATAACAATCGGAAGATAAATGCAAAACTCATTCAGCGGACAAACACCACAGCAGTTTAGGCATGGCAATCTGTGTGCCATGATCACTGACTGGTGTTTTTGTATTTACCTATGCAAATACAATGGCTGTGTTCGACAATTATCACACCCCTGTGCTCAATTAATGAAACAATTTGCATTTTAATAGGCAATTGGAATGGGGTTAGCTAAATAAAGAGCTAAAGGAAAATAGCTGTTACCCGTTCAACCTCATCCTCTCAATCTACGGCGTTTGACAAGGAGGAGGTTCATCTGTGGATGGAAGTGGCAGGTGGATAACCCGTCTGTTCTTCACTTCACCTCTTAATTTAAAATCCTAACAAACATTTTTAAAAAAAGTCCTCATCCATCATCCATCATCAGCCCGGTTAAGATTGTTCATGATGTTTGAAATCTGACACAATATGTCTAGTTTTTGTTTGTTTTTCTTTTTTTTGTTGTTGTTGTTTTTTTTTCAAAAAAAGAAGACGCCTGAGCAACACTGAAAGGAAGCAGGGCTTTAGGAAAGAGAGAGAGAGAAAAAACAGAAAACAACTTTGCTGGATCGATGTAATTAATTTATTGACTGGGTGTCTGGACAAGAATGAAAGATGGACAGAGAAAATCAAGGTAACCCCTTTTGACAACCTGTTTATGAGGTGTCAGTTTGGATTTGGATCAAGGCTTGTAGGGCTCCGCAAGGGCAAGTGTTGGCTGATTTCTAGTGGCTCCCGCTGGCTGCGTGCTGGCCAGCTGGACAGGCAGACGGCTCCTTTTCCTTTAGCTTACAGTCATCAGGATCAGGACAACAAACCTGAGCAGAAACATGAGTGACCTTTGAACCCGACGTTCTCATTGGTTTCACTGCAGAAATGTAGTTAAAAATGCTGGTTAGAAAAGGGAGGGAAAAAAAGACAGTTTCACAGTAGATCACAGCAATTATTGTGATCCACTGTTTAAACATCATTAACGTTTAGAATTCCTGAGTGAGTTTTGTCACTCAGTTGCCGTAAATTCAGATTTACTTCTGCAGATGTCACATTTCCCTTTATATTATCCTTCTATATTTATACGTTAAACCTTTTCCATTTCTGTTTTGCAGTACAAATACTAACTTTTTTGTTTTACTGGGATTTTATGTGGTTAGAAAACAGGAAATAGCACAGAATTGTGTTGTGAATGAAACATGACATGTAGTTTCATAACATGTTTTTTTTTTTCTTGTTTTGTTTTATTTTTTACAAATAGAAAATGGTGAAAACCCAAAACATGTTGGCAGCAGCGTCAGGGTTTGGAGATGCTCTTCTTCTGCAAACACAGGGGAGGCGGGTCAGAGTTGATGGAGCGAAATACAGTTCAATCAAAGCAAGCCAAGCCAACCTGGTTGGGTTTAACCTTCCAGCAACAGAGGAATGGTTTAGATCAGGTATTACAATGGTCTAGTCAAAGTTCAGACCTAACACCACTTGAAATGTAGCTAGCTATCTGTGTGAAGCCGTGTTGGACTTTCTCGCCAAGAATTCCAACTTTCAGACAAAGCTGTGACATTTTCAAACTACAATCTTGGCAACTTCAACTTTTGAGAATGTTTTCCGCTTTTCACTTATTTCATTGCATTTAGTATGTCTTTTTTTATTTTGTAAAACACTTTGGTCAATGTGAGGCACCGTTGGAAGGTGTTATGCAAACTCAGTTTGATTGATTTAGTCTTATGTTGCCTCACAACAAACTGAGAATGTCCAGCGTGTCTTTAAAATCTCCTGTACTGATGTAGTATCTGCTATAAATAGTCTGAGCACCAGTACAGTTCTCTTGCATATGCTGAGTCAGTTCTCTGTACAGCACAGAACTGACTCAGCATACTGCTGCAAAGTTAAGGAGGGACAATCCTAAATTATTTTAAGTTTCACGGACGGCGAGTTTCTTCTGAGACTCTGTAGCAAAGCTAGTTGTAGCCACCATGACAGATGCAGTTCTGTGACAGGGAGCAGCGGTCAAGGTAAACCTTTTCCTCACCTGTCATTACAGTGCTCGTCCAAACATGCTAGGATTTATGCCGTCATTTGTATGAGGCGATGCCTCCTTAGGAGCCCATAACGTGGAAGTCGGGGCCATGAAGCGGGCATGCTAACGGCTCCTCTGTGTGTCGGCGCCAATTTATTCGACACACAAAAACAACATCCTGCTCTCGCTCACATGCCATTCCCCTGGAATAAAGCGGTTACCTCCAAGGTCCCTTCCTTCCGTCTTTTGAGTCTCGTCCTAAACTCCAGTCATGACTCACCGGGTTTCCAAGGGGGGGACAAACGCATTGCAACCCATTAATATTCCAGCAGCTTTGCTGGTGCCATTCTCATGTTTTATGCTTGCTCGTTTCGCCTCCCAATTCTTTTTATACTTTCTCTTCCCCCCTGCTCTCTCTCTCTCTCTCTCTCTCTCTCTCATCTCTCATTCTGCCTTCTTCTAGTTACACATGCAAAGTCAGCTGGATTATCCGTGCAACACTTTTCTTTTTTTTAACGAAAGCCTGCTTCATTCTTTGTGACACATCATTTGTTTTTGTTTTTGTTTGTGTGGAGCTGCTTCTGCTGCTGCTGCTGCTGCTGCTGCTGCACAAATGCTGATGCTCCACTTCTGGGCCGGCTACCTTAGTGCTGTAATTTCGAGAGCAGCCGCCTCGTATTGTGCCGCCTGTATAGACTTAATTAAGGTTTTAATTAAATATCCATTTAAGTCCTGTGTAAGTTGGAGTGATGAAGAGATCGAGTTAACGCTGGAACAGATGGAGGTTCTCTAGCTGGGTCTGAAGGGCTTGTTTATGGCGAACATCAGGATGAGTTCCAGCGTGTTGTGTGTTTGCTGCTCCGATGTGAGAAGGAGAACAAGGATCCGATCAGCAGTATACGCTGAAGATTTCACCCGTCCCATCTCGCCAAAGACTGATATCCACAACTCTGATTCAGAATGTGATTCACACTGATTCCTGCTTCTGGAACATTTAGTATTCAGACGGATCAGAGCCGCTCCCTTCGGCTGTTTTGGGGTCCGAGCTGAAGCCAAGGAATACTCATTTCTTTTGTTTATTTTTATTATTTTTTTATTTTACCAACAATGGAGGTCAGAGTTTAAACGTTACTGCCGAACCGTTTCCTCGGGAGCCGATTGGTGGTCTTGCTTCCAGGCCCTCCAGCAGGACAGATGGCTGGAAAGGCTTTATACAGACGTTATAACAGCACCTGAGGCATGAAATAAGACGTGCTGTAAAGGCAGGAACGGGAGAAAGGTTATTTCACAAAATTCACACCTATTTTTCATTGTATTTCTTTCTTGGCTAAACTTCATGAATGGCACAAGTGCACATTTCATGACGGGGAAGCTCATGCTCACGTTTTAATGCTCTTGTGTGATTTTTCCCCCCCCCAATCATCTAGTTCACTCTTTGACATCAAATCTATTTATTTGTAGCGCGGACAAATGAGTCGTGTTTGACATTTTCGCCCTCTTTAACCGTTTTCCTGCAGGCCACTTCTGAGGTTCCTTCTAGTTTTTGTCAAATAAGCGTTGTGCTCAAAAACATGTTTTGACCAAGTGCCTCTCAGTGCTTATCAAAATTCTCATTTGAAAATGTTATTTTTCAGAACTGAGTAGTTTGAAGAAAAAAAAAATCTGAAGCCATTGTTGCTGTAATCGATTAGACTAAAGATGGACGCCTGGATCAGTTTCTCTAGATCTGGGAATATTCTTTAGGTGATAGAAGGCCGACTTTGTAACTGTCTTTCTGTGACTCTGACGGTTCAGGTCAGAGTCCATCACTACACCCAGATTTTGAGCCTGATCACTATTTTCTAGGTGTATAAGCTGAAGGTGCGTACTGACTCTTCATTGTTTCTGTTTAGGTAAAGAGATAAAAACTTCAGTTTTGTTTCTGTTCTGCAGGAGAAAGTGACGACACATCCACACACTTATTTGTTCTAATCGTTTACTCCAGTGTTTTTCAACCTTTTCTGAGCCAAGGTACACTATTTTAATTGAAAAAATCACGAGGCACACCACCAACCAAAAATGTAAACAAAGATACTCCGTAGCCGCCTATATTAGTCATTCTTATCAAAATGTCTTGAATAGGAATCAAATAAACACAAAAATGTATTTTTATCACATTTTACATTTCTTATTTCAAATTTCATGTAACATGTGCACTTCAAAAATACACCTGAACACCTGAACAGGGCCACAACAAGGTGGTCTTAAATTTGAAGAAGTTGTAGAAAACTTCAAAGTGTTGTACAAACTAATCCACAAGCATTCTTTTAGCCGGAATACAGAAAATAATTCTTATTCTGAAAAAAGCAATAATATTTGGGAACTATTTCACTGTTACAATATGAAGATTTGCATGTACAAAATGTCAATATCTGTATATTTTACCCATCTAGTGTGAAACCTGTGCATGTTTGGATGAAAACAGCTGATTTCCTGGCAGAAATTGAAGAAAGACAAAGCTCTTCCTCAACAGCTCTCAGTCTCTCTCTGGTTTCAGTTTTTATAGTATCCAGGCTTGGGAAGCTCACTTCACACAGACATGTTGTGGGAAATGGACCCATGTTCTTTCCAACTACTGCTGAGCTTCACTGTCTTTTCCATCACTGTTGTCACAGTCTTGCTAGATACGATGCTCTCACCGCTACCTGTAATATTCATGCATCACTAATTCTCTTGTTTTAATGTAAAATGCTTTGTACCTACTGCCATCTAGTGGTAAGAAAATTACATGATTACGCCGCTAGCCACTACTACAGCAGACGCTTGAAGATGGCATTATTTGCAGATAATTCATTTTCAAAAAATCTTTTAAAACCAATTACCGTATTTTTTGGACTATAGAGCGCACCATACTAGCACCTTCCTTTTTTTTTTTTAAAAAAAAAACAACAACAAAAAAACAAAAACAAAACTGGAAGCTGCTCTCGGTTTTTCATAAGGACCCAGCAGAGGGCTGCGTCCTAATAAATATGCTGGATTCAGTCTCCAAAGCCGAACCAAGGTTTCGTTCACACCAAGCTTAAGTGCAGCAGCTCTATTTCCCTCCTGTAGTGGCAGATCGACAGCCCTCAACTTAAAAGCTCCACCATACGAGTTTGAAAACATTTCTCCGTCGTGCCTGCTGCTAGCATGTGGTTGTTCTAAATGAAAATTAACGCGTTCTTCTTTGATCTACAATTTTGACTTCTAATGATTCACTTCCTGCTAGAGAGCCCCCTGGTGGTTGAAGAAAAATACACAGAAAAGCTGCACCGGGCTACAATCCGCATGGTTCAAAATTTAGGAAAAAAGTAGCAGCTTATAGTCTGGAAAATACGGTACCATAGGTGAAATTGGATCATTTCCACGGCACACCTGACGATCACTCACGGCACACTAGTGTGCCGCAGAACAGTGGTTGAAAAACACTGGTTTACTCAATTCTCGTATGGGTTGAGAGTCGTGTGGCGACTTTGAAATGTAGATCTGTGTAGTTATGGTAGGCATGTAGATACCAATTGATACCAATTAGAAGGAGTCCCAGTATCGAACCTTGTGGTGCCCCGCAAGTGACTTAACCCTTGTGCGTGCGAGGACTGAGGCAAACGTGGAGAACTGTGGCAAATGATACAAGTTTTATGGGTGTGGGGTCGGTTGGACCCCATTTGTAAACACAAGGGTTCAGTCCACTCTGATGAGAAATTCCCTGTTGCCACACAAAGCTCAGCAAAATCCTACAGAAATACTCTGATATTTTATTAGCTTCCTGCTAAGATACAGTTTTCTCTTTATATTAAATAATTTGCTATGACTGTCAGCCTCATGTATTTATTACATTTTGGTGCTTCGTTTTTAAGGAGCTCTTCAGTCGCTGATACAAGTGAGAAAAGGTGACTTCTTATTTCAGTACATCAATCAGTAGTTACAGCTCTCTTGGTAATTTGTGACAACTTATCTCTGGCTTGATTCAGTGTGTGTCATTTGAAGGCGTTTCTCCACATTTATCTTTGATTTCACCAAGGTTGGCTCTGTGGCGAAACAACATTAGGCGGCTGAGATTTATGGCTGTAAATCCACCTTCCATCCTCTCTTCTCCATTCTCCGGACTCCGGCCGCCTGTCCGCTTCGTGAACAGTTTCATTTAGGAGCAACCAATCGCGGAGAATGGCCGTTAGCTTCTCCTGCTGACGGCGATGGTTTGTTTCCTTCCAGTAAACGTCTCGTGCTCAGACCGTCTTTGTACGTTTCGTGGACGCTGGTGTCCTTAAAAGTCAAAAGCGAAAATCAGAAGGTCCCCTCCAGCTCAGACAAGTCAGGAATTGCTTCTGACATTTTATCAGGCCTCGAATGATGTCTGTAATTCTGGATTAGTCCCTGAAATGGCCTTTCGCAAATGGAGGAGAGAGGGACTTTCATTGTGTGTAATGACAGATTGTATCTGTGGCCACTGCTGCGCCTCGCTGTGATGGAGCTCTGCCTTAAAACCTGTCATAAATATCTTATTACTGCCTGGGATTTAGCATGTTCATGGGGAGACGGCGGTTTATATTCCTGCGTGTGTGTTGCACAGTCTTGCACTAAACGGACACAATTGACCTTTGTTTTTGAAAGCTGCTTATATTTATGTTGATTCCGAACGTAGCGTGTGTTAAAAGCGATCACTTGGAAAAGCCAGTGTATTGAAATCCCTCGCTGTAAAGTCGAATCTACACCTCAGACTGGCATCCCAGACGAGTTTGAGTTCTCGAAGCGCTTTTGTGTTCGTGTCAGCAGCTTGTAATTTGGAAGAGATCATGGCCAACAGCAAGGACTTCTTCTTCTTCTGTGATCCTTTGAAGGATTTATTGAAAACAGGAAGCTGACATCCTCAGAATTGAGACAAAAACATCTGACGGCAAAGTCACTCTGCTGCGTAACAAACGACTTCAAATCAAAAACAAGTGGAAAAAAAATAATTGAAAATTCATGTGAAGAGATTACAGCTGCTAATATCATAAATTGGTTTTGCCCCAAAGAGGTTCCTTAGCCTTAACTTTTAAAATCCGGCCGAAAGCAGTAAATTAACATTTTGAGACATATGCTGATTAACTTTGATTCCATCGCTGGATCCAAGGAAATGTTGACCGAGGCGAAAATAAAAAGTCAGATCATTTTATTTTGATCATGTCGGAAAAAGTCGTCATGCCCTTTCATAGCTACCGTCTCGAGTCAGATGTCAAGCTAAATGTATATTTGAGCTTTTGTAGTGTAGCCTAACTCATAGCGGCGCACGACTGCTTTCCGGCTTGACTCGTGGCCGTCATGACGTCATCACGAGATCTTGGCCGTGATTTTTTGTAATCATTACGAGATCCCACTGTCCTTCACGCACCAGCACACGCCACGGGAACGTGCGCAGAATCGATAACGCCCTCCTCCGAAGCCACACGATTTCATGGCGCTGCAGCCATGGGGGATGTGCACAACCTTCATTCACCCTTCCGGTTCCACAGAGAACCCCAACACACCACAGCCGAGGCCCGGCATGCAGAGTCCCAGGTGACACGGGCTTCTCCGAAAAGATCAAAAAGGAGATTTTCTTAAAACAGGTAGGATTTATTAGAAACAGGTAGGATTTATTAGAAACAGGTA
Source organism: Poecilia formosa (assembly GCF_000485575.1). Lineage (NCBI taxonomy): Eukaryota > Metazoa > Chordata > Actinopteri > Cyprinodontiformes > Poeciliidae > Poecilia > Poecilia formosa. The sequence continues at coordinate 3,910,684 of NW_006799956.1, read as the reverse complement.
GGATTTATTGTTTATTAGAACAATCTGAGGGTTTCCAGACCAGCCATTGTTTCTGCCTTCCTGTCACAGATGAATATCTATTGGATTAAATCTTGACTCCTGTGCTTTTTTCTATTGGAAAATATAAAGACAATCGTGTCAGAACCAACCCATTCATTTTTTTTGTTTCCAAACTGATTTAATACATTTATTTCATTCTTTCTTTATATCCACCCTAAGCCATTAAATGATAAAGTGAGCATTTTTGATGAGTGCTAACCCTTTTTATTTTTTCAAACTTTTCAAATAAACTTTCCTTTTTTGATATGTACAGATGGCATGCTGTGTGTTATCCAGGGAACATTTTCTTCTACATGAAATTTTTCTAAAGTTTGAGTAGAATAGGGTTTGGCATCTTTTTTTTTGTGTGTGTGTGTGCGCGTGTGTGTGTAAAATCTAAGAAATTTCTCCCAGCCAGAAGCTGGCAGGACGACTCATCCTTCTGGCTTATAGGTTCTTCTTTAATATGTCTCTTTTTATTTCTGATCCTACCCCTCTTTTCTTTCTCCACTCCTTCCCTTTTTTATTTTCGCCTTGCTTTAGATTTGTTCAGACTTTAGCACCTTTCAACGATTGAAGGCAGAAAACTTCAATAACCTTTGGCGTGTGATGTCTAAAAAGAAAAAAAAAATCAGCGCAGCGATTTCGGAAGTGCACTTTAGCGAGGCACGGCTCCTCTCTGGCGTAAAGGAAGTACTAAATCAGTGGGTTGTTTCCCTTTGAAAGCATGGGAAAGCATGTCTGAGTTTACTGTCATTTTCCCAATGTTTTGCGGTAATTACTGCAAAACATTCCATGCAAAACAATCCGAGCAGTTCCTCGATTTCTGCTCGAGTGTCAAATTGCACACTCAGAGGCGCTGGAGCGCACCACAGTTTTTTGGGGGGCGGGCGCAGAAGTCGTCTTTCACACACCATTTGGAGCCAACACCTGTAACCGCTTGACGGATAATCTTAAGACGAACACCTGAACACCGTAACCCGGATCCCGTTGTGAACGTTTTACGTGTTAAACAACATAATCTGCAACGCAAACATTGCTTTGGGAGCTGAACGATCGCTATATGTTGTGATGATCCTCGCTCCCCAGACCTTTCCTCGCGGCCTTCCTGGATCCGCTGCTCTTTTTTTTATTTTCGTGGCATATACCCGTGAGCCTGTTTTTCAGCCTGTGAAAGAAATGTGCCAACATTAGACAACACTCATCACTTTCTCTGGGACCTAATCCCTGCCACGCTGAAAGCTGATTATATAATTACCAATTCTCTCCCAAAGATGGGGATGAGAGGGAGAGACAGAGAGAGGCCTGTGTGTGTGTGGATGAGGGCTATAGAGTCTGTGTGAGAGAATTAATGAGCGCGGCGGAGGGGGTGACTTGGTTTTAACGGAAAAGTTAAATATATGGAATCAGGCAAACAGGCAGCTGGCAGCGAGGGACCAAAGTTAATCGTGTTTTATGCCACTGGATATCTGAGATTGCAGGGAGAATGAGAGAAGGCAAAGAAAACAAAACTAGAGCTGCTGAACATAATTTAATCATGTACTATAATAAGCATCTGAGAGGAGTCACTTTTAAAACCGAGGATGGATCAACGTTACTCTGTCGGTGATGAATTTCCCTCAGTGATCAGATGGGAAAGCAGTGACTGAAATGGACTTTAAATTGAGCACTGAAATTTTAGAGGGTAATTTCCACATAAATTATTAAAGTACTAGATACAGACTAACTATGATTTATGGTTTTAGAAATGCTTTCCACCTTTGTGGCCTAAAGACTTGCAAATATTCACCCAATGAGTATCAACTACTATTTACTTAGCACATCTAGTGGTCTCACTTTTAATTGACTCCATTATTATTTAATTGTAGTTGTCAAAACTCTGTTTACCTAAACTGGTTATACACTACATATGTAAGAGGCAGCCACCAAGGAAAGCAAACATCCCTTAACACACAAAACCAAAGATCCCTTACAGAAAACCAGAGCCACGATATTGTTCCCGCTTACTTTCTCTGCAGTCATTGGTACGATGGTGGCGACGGCGGTAGGAATTCATCCCACTATGGTTCAATTCCTGCTCCTCTGTCGTTGTATTCTTGGGCAAGACACCTCACCCGCCTTATGGTGCCGGTGCATGGCCGCCTCACCTCTGTCAGACTACCTCAGGGCAGCTGTGGCTACTGTCCAGTAGCTTACCACCATCTGTATGTGTGAATGAATAATTGTAGTGTGAAACACTTTGTGGCCATGTGGACTTGATAAAGCACCATGTACAGGACAAAGTTGGTAAATGTCTTCTTGACAGACCTCTTTTGAAGGTTTCCATCCCGCCAGAAAGTCTGAAAAAAGACAACTACCCACACACACTGAAAGGCCATATGAGTTTTGACAATCTAGTGGAGAACCTTCCCATCTGGCAATCCTTCCAGAGGCCCTTAACTTTTGCAAGGACTAGGAGATTGGTGGAACCTCAAGGGAAGGGTGTTGTCACCTGCTTCAAGGTCATGTTTAAGAGACTTCCTCTACAAAGTACAGCAGCATTTCAGGACAATGTGAAGCAACCTGGAGTTTCTGGGACTACCCTGATGTCCATTGACATGAACAGGAATGACCAACAGAGTCAACGGTAATGGCTATAGTGGGGGACATAGTTGTGGAAATGGAGCATTGTGGGTTGTGCTATGCATGCATCATTGAACGCCACAAGGAAAATGCAGTACCCTGTCTCACTGCGATGCTTTGGCAAATTCCAGGAAGGTGGACGGAGGCCACGATCTTCAAAGTGCTTGTGTTTGAACAACAACTTTGTCTCTTTTGCTAAATGAAAACTATTCATCCTGGAAATTGGGGGTGTTGCAGGCAGACCTCTACAGATTGAAGATTCTGTCTACGTCCTCTTGCCAAAAGCGTTTGTTTTCATCCTATGGTAACTCCACTACGATATGACATACATGATGGTAACCACCACTAGCCTCAAAAAGTGAGCCCCCAAAAGATCCTCAGGTGAAGGAGGAACAAAATTCCTGGAAAACAATGAGCTTGTTCTCAACACCGTCTTCCTGCCAGCAGACACAAGCCGTCATTGGACAAATTTGGAGGTGGGAATGATTGACATCAATCAAAACAATGAACTTCAATAGGCCTACAAAACATATGTAAGGCATCGCAAAGTAGCTGGTTTACCTGCAAGGTCTGATAAGGCTGTTGGTTCTAAGCAGTGAGACGAACTGTGATATTTGTACGTTTTGCTGTGCTGTTTGTTTGTCTTGCCTCTTCCGTTTAATGACAGTGTGGTGTTTGTTACTGCCCGTCTTTCCACTTAAGGTTTATTTTACTTTCCATTTTGGTTTCAATTTGAAAACAGTGTTCTCAATTTAGACGGCCATGTTGAACTAATGAAAGAAACGGGGATATTCATAAATGACTAATCAGCAGGTCACATAAAAAGGATCAGAATAATCCCACAATTTAGAAAAAACATCAGAGCCACAATATGGGTCTATTTTCACTTTAATTGCATTAACACCAGTAAAACAAGGATCTTTCAGTCAAGCAAAGAAATGTCAGAATTGCACAAATTAGAAAAGACAGATGAAATGAAGGATTGATGTGCACCTAATCAAAGCAACTGGAAGTGGCCAAGGAAACAAACACGGCCCTTTGATGTACGACTGCCTTCCTTTCTGCCAGCGTTATTGAGATTAAGTAAAATGAGATTGCTTTCATGCCTTTGCAAATATCTCCATGTTGGGAATTAATTTTCTATTGGCACGAGATATGATAAATAATAAATTGGCAGAGAAGTTTCCCATCTGTGAAGATGGCTATGAAGGATGAATCTCTGAAGAGGAGAATCTTAGACCAGAAAGTCTTTGGAACACCAGCAGACCGTCGTTTTCAGAAAATTAAGTCATAAATGGCGGGGAAAATCTCCCATCACTTGTCAGTTAGCAGAATAAAAAGGCGTTTAATGAATCATTTTGAAGACAGTAGTATATTGTGGTTGGCATATCAAATACGAGTTAAATGTAGAAACAAAAAGAAAATTATTCAAAATTCCTTTGATGTCCAAGATGGATTATACGGGTCCTTGTAGATCTTCTAAAGATTTCTGGTTGTCAAAATGGATTGTGGATGGTGATGGGTTTGAGAAACTAGGGTTGCCAGATAATTTTTTCCCACCGCTATTCCAATTGTATATGGTAACCTGAATGCCTCTCAGCACAATTATGTTTTTATAATGGCTTGCGATTACGATTAACTTGTGGTAGATAAACAGGTCTTGTCTTGTGTACTTTGCCTTGTTTTCACAAAGGCAGTACCTCATAGGTTACCATGGCAATTTATCCTGCGCAGCTAGCCTGGCTAACATCCAGGTTTAATTCTGGTGCCTTGTCTGTTCAGTCAGTGGTCATGCCAATCAGAAACAAATGTCTGAGAAAAAAACTTCTAAGCATTAAGTAAAGTACAATTATTATTTTTAAAGTGGCATTATTATATATTTTCCAGGCATGTAGAGCCATTTTAAAGCACAATGAAGTAAGAATGTTACCTTCAATTTTATACATCAAACATGACTTTCAACAAATTTGGCCTTGCAGTCTGACGCCTTCAAATTGACCTCTGTCTCTTTAAGAAGCTCCTGCTCTTTCTGCACATTATCACGGGTGAAGAATACCTTTCGATTTTGCCGAGCTCATAACTATTCTTAGGACCATTCAAGAATCTTTTTCAAAAATGCATGAAAGAATCAAAGCAACACTCAACATTAGGACATGATCTAAATCTAAGTTTACATAATAACTCCCTACCCTAAACTTTTAACATTATGATGATAGGCTATATCATCATCGGCTTTATAATTATCCATGCAGGCATTGTTACTGTTCAGTTTGTGTGTCTTCATTGTGTCTGAAGATTTCTCTCTCTGTCTCTCTTTCTCTCTCTCTCTGTCTCTCTTTCTCTGTCTCTCACTGTAGTGACAAATACAGTAGAATGATGATTTGTGTGGTGTGATTAGTTTTATTTGTTCTCATGTTTTGCATTGCTACATGTTGAATTTTAATATTACTGTACATTTTGGGGACTACAGGTGGAAGTTAGCATTTGTAGCTAGAGCCTGGTACAGTACATCTCTCCTTCAGTTGTTAATGATGTACATTTTACCCTTTTAAGTACATTTTAAATTTGTGGAAAAGCTCTTGCATGTAATGCTTTTTTTGTTTTGTTTTTAATGTCGGTGCTAATAACCTGAAGTAATATTTCTGCCATGTTATGGTACCATGAGAATCTCATCCTAGCCTGTGTGTTATCAATGCTAAGCTAACGCGCAGCAAATTGAGAAAGCAGATATTTGGTGTGTAGTGCTTTACGGTGTGACTTGACAGTGAAATATCTGTGCCATCCATCAGTGCTCCTGACATGACTTTGTGTCTGCACGGGTTTAATCACAGCAACCCCCTCTCCCCCACACACACACACACACACTCCCTGAGCAGTGATGACTCATCCTGTTTGAGTGGGACCTTCTCGTCAACCAAATTGCGGCTTTCTACTACCATGTAACCTCCACTCCCACCCCTCTCCTGGAAAAACAGAGATCTTTTGATCTCAAGTTTTCTGCCTGCCTGATATTTTTATCCACCAACCAGCCCGAGTGTTAATTATAGCAAATATTCATTCATTAAAAGTGAAGCCTCTGTGACTTGGCAGGGTGCACACTCTCTGACACAGCAGTAACAACCACATGTGTCAAACTCGAGGCCCGGGGGCCAAATGTGGCCCCCCCTGTAGCTTTTTTTTTTTTTTGTGGCCCTCTAGACTCCAAATTGCATCAATAAGTTCCCAGTTTTTCACAAATTCACATAAAATTAACAGATTCCCACATTTTTTTCTGATTTTACTCCAATTTTGTATTTTTAATCAAAATTGTCCGAAAACACTGGGTTTAAGTGACTGCTGCCTCAGCCTCACTTGATGTCAAGTTGTAGTATGTGATCAACATGGCGATGAATAAGAAGTAAAAGGTCACATTTAGCACGACACATTAGCGAAAATATCGTAAGAATTCCTTACAAGTATTTCTAAATTACCACCACTAAATCTTTGAAAAACGATCACAAAATCCTGGATGGATTGAGCAGCGTGAAAAGATTTTCAATATTATTTAATTTTAAGAAACGCTTACTGAATGCTGAAACAAACAGCTGTTTATTGATATTTTAACAGTTAATGGTTTTTATCAATACATTCTGGCACAGGGTTTTGATTTGGCCCGAGATGAAAATGAGTTTGACGCCCCTGGGTTAAACATGGCCGCTCCCTCTGAACTTATGTTTGGCTCGGCACTGGAAGGTGGAAAAGTCGTACATGTAGAAGACGAGCATCAGAGCTGAAGTCTGTGTTTATCTCTGTGTGCAATATTTAAAAATGTAATTTCAACACACCTGCAAAAATAAAATCACCAGTTCAGTAGTGAGTTGCTCTCGAAAGTGTGATTGGCTGGCAGAGTGATCAACTTTCAATAAAGATGTTTTCACACAAAGAGATAACAGAACGGAGTTCAATAAAAAAAAAATCCTCCTCTTCCTACAACAAAGACATTTTATCCAAAAACTTGTTTCCATTAAGCTAGTTTATTTTTATATTTTAAATTTGCGCTAGCTGCGTTAGCTTAAAGGCATCTTGTGTCTTTATGGTTCAACTTATTCAAGAACAGGCCAAAAACAACATTGCATTTTTGACGGTAAGCTTTCTGAACCACAAGCTATCCACCTTGATGGATATTTAAATCCATATGTTTTGGATCCCAGGATCCCCCAAAAAAACCCAGATTGGAGCATCTCTAGCTACATTCACACCAGATGATGACACATCACCAAATTGGTCGTTTTTAATCAACTCTTGGGGCTCGCGCCGACCTGGGATGGGCGTAAATTCACTTTTGCTGCTTCAGTGGCGCTTTAATTGTTTGGCAGAGCCTCCACAATGGCTCTTCGTTCAAACACAATATACAACGATGTCAAGAGGCAGGTCATTAAAAACCTCACAGTGGACTGCAAATATTTTAATAGCTCAATAATGGCGACTGAACGCTAAAGATAAGGATTAGAATTACTGTACAATGAAGAAGCGTGACGTGTGTCTGCTGTGCAAGAGCAATTTATCAATCCTCCTCTGACAGGGCCTAATTGAATGAAAATGACTCAGGCCTTGAAAGATTGTTTGTTGAGCAACTAATCTGTGCAACCCTCCACCCTCCTGTCTTGCCCATAAGGCCAAAGGAAAAAAAAAGTGGGGAACTCAATCAATGTCCCATTACCACTGTGAGTCTTTAAACCACACTTACAGTATGCAGTACTCTCCAAACGGAGCATGTTTAACTTGTACTGAATAGGAGTCTCATCAATCAACCCGAATAACATGAGAGGAGGCGGTGTGGGGGGTGGAGAGGAGTTCACCATCGATGAAACAACAGAGGTCATTGCCTCACACCGTATGTGGCACTGAAAGCAATTCTCTATCCAGCTTTATTCTGGGTGTATAGGTCTGTCTTATCTGCGAATGAAATATTAACCCCCAGACCGTTGGTTAAGTGTTTCATAAATGTTGCATGGTGTAGAAGAAGTAATTGGTTCCCTCATCCATTATGGTTGTCGCCCTGGCCCAAAGAAAAGGAAATGGCTTCTGTGGAAGACGGGAGCAGGAATCCTAATGGAATTCCACGGACCTCCACTGGATTCGACGCCGCGTCTGTGGAAAGGCACTTTAGGAGACGCTGCTGCTTCTCAATTATGGATTCATTTTAGTAACCGCCACGTATCGGTGTCAAGGAAAAATTTTTACTTGACATCGGAGTTATTTTTCTTATATTTAGGATATTCTAATAATAATTGCTTTTCTGCAGTTTATGTGGAAAGGTGTTAGGGTTCTCTTATTATATTGATTACCAGTTCAGAAAACAGATTATGCTAAAACCAAAAACTGCAGACTTGGTGAATGTTTGATTACCTTCGTCAGTGGCTCAGTTTCTCTGACTGGTTAATTCAATAAAGAGTCAATACACTACTTTGTTTCAATTACAGCAGTAGGTCTTTTAAGAGATGAGACACTGTTTCTCATTCTTATTTGCAAATATGCTGAGTCTAATTGTTAAAAAAAACATGTTTCAATTTTTGGTACATTTTCAGTTGTGTTTTGGTCTGACTAAAATATTTGAACACATGGACGTCTGTATTAGGAATATTAAGACGAGCCGGACTTCCTAAGTAAGAAGTTTCACTGGATCAGAAACTAGCTTTGTATTTTTTTCACCGTATAATTGGGCAATTTGACATTTTGAAAATAAATTAGCTTAATTGAAACGAGACAATTTTGACAAGACTTGTTCTTGCTAAAAGTTTTGGCGCAACAATGAAGGTTTTTTCTTTTTGGCCATATCAGAATTAGTTTATTTCACAAAACTGCAGTGGAAACACTTTTTTTTCGCATCACATGAATCACATGATCAACGTCCGGATGTTGCCGCTGGCGCAAGCCGCAAGCAAGACAACAAAACGTAGTTGGAGGATGAAGGCGTGGTGTATTTTTCAATAACTTATTGCATGAACATACTTGTCAGGATCTGGGGTTGCTTGAGTTTGGCTTTGGATTTTTGTCATTTTTGGTGTTCCTTAGATTTTTCTATTTAGTTTGCCCTGTTTTCCTCTTCTGTTCTTAATGATTCTAGTTATGTTTTTTGTGTTTATAGTTATTTTCTGTTCTAGTTTATCATGCTTCTTTAGTCTTAGTTATTCTTCAGTGTTAGTAGTATTTCCTGTTCCCTTGTGTTTTCTCCTGTGCCACTTTTCTCTCTCCCTCCCCTCAGTATGCTTCCACTCCTTTCATTCACACCTGCAATGAATTAGCTCATCAGCGCAGGTCTATTGTTCCAACACTCAACCCCCCAGTATTTAAGCTCCTCATTGTCAGTCACTACTTGCTGGTTTGTCATGTCACCTCTCCTCGTCACTCTCCTCACTTCTCCCTGGTTCTTCTGTGATCTTATAATGTTTTTGATTTTCTTGTTTCCTGGACTTTGCATTTTTTATTTGTTGTTTTTTTTTTTAATTTTCCCCGCTTAATTTTGTTTTCTGTTTTGTTGCTTTTGGTTTTGGTTTTAACCAAGGCATTTTTTATTTTCTTTTTTTGTTCATTGGAACGATTTCATTTTTGGTTTTTTTTTTTTTTTACTTTGGCTGAAGTTCTGCACATATTTGTAATAAAAATGCAGTTCTAGTGAGGGGTCAATGGGACTGATTTTACCATGTCCATTTTTTAAAAGCCTTCATTGGCGGTTCCCTTTGTTTGTGCTTGGAGCAGTGAGTTATGGTAGTATTTTTGTTTTTTTTTATGTTTGGGGTCTAACAGAATATTTTTCAAATGTTAAGGGGACATATGACAAATATGCAGTAAATTTCTTGACTACTTTTGTGACGGAATTTGAAACAATCAGATTTCACAGACCTTTATTTATAACTTCTTTCAATAATAATGTTAAAAAATGGTATTAAAAATATTGTAAATTAAACGTAAAGAGACACTGCTTGAATTTACATAGTCGAGAGTTAATTATCACAGAGCGTCGTTCATTTCCTCCTTTATCTATTCAATCAAAGTGACATCTGCATTGCTGCACCGGGTCGACGTGTTTGAGCTCTGCACAGCTCTGCAGCTTTGTATCCGACAGACAATTGTCTGAAGTTTTGGATCAGGCAGGGATTATGGATCTGGGCTCAAATTTCTGTCAGAAGAAAGGCTCATCGGTGTCAAGCCATCCGCTGTTGAGAGCGGCCGTAAGAGCTCATCCTTCTGTGGAGAATTTTTGGATCCGCATCCAGCTCTGTCTTTTATCTCGCCGCTTGCAGATGCCTCCGTCAGCGTGGGGATGGCTATCTGGGACTCTGTTCCAATACAATTTGTCTTCTCACTTCCAGAGTTTTCTCTGTGTTTATGTGGCAATTGTGGTTTAAATACCAGCATATGTTTAGGCATCTGGATGGGATTCAGGCACGGAGAGGAACGTGCGTCGAGGTAAAATCACATTGCCTTTACAAAAAGTTGCTCTGTCTCTTGCTATATCCGCTACGCATTTTAATTAATTCTAATTGAATTTTATGTAAAGGAAACATGCAAAGACGTGCATAAATATCAAGTGAAAGGTAAATGACACATGGCATTAAATAAACAGCTAAAAAGAAGTGAAACGCCATCTTCAGGAAGTCATCACAACATGGCTCCTCTATTAACCCTTTAACAACGTTTTTACCAAAAGAAGTAGCTTGTATAATGAGGGATTCAAAGAAGACGGATCCTCTGTGGGGCGGAGCTGCGCATTGAAGGCGGAGCTAGGTCCACCAAGCGTTTTCCACAGCTGAATGGTTACCTTGATTTTTTTTGTTTAAAAAAATCATGGCAACACTGCAGATATATTTTTGATGAGGGATTAACATTATAACATGATGTAAAGCGTGAATAGTACATAATATTGGGACTTTAAATGTGTTGTTTTTAAAGTGACAAAATGTAAAATGGCTCAAAGGGAATCTTTTGCACATTACTGTATGTCTTATTAGAAAGAGGAAGGAGGTTTGTTTTGCCAAAAACCTTTCTGGGGCTTTATGAAATCCTTCTATGAGACAAAACAGTGAAGTTATTGAGAGGTTTTATACTTCTGTGTTTGAAAACAGAACTAGATTTGATCTGTCAGACAGTCTGTAATAACGGGGCAGCGTGGTATCAGTCAATCTTGCTATGAAAAATGCTGTCTGTGTGGATGACCCGGAGGGCACCCACCTAATAAACAACTTAATGCCCCGGCCCTCTCCGACTGCAGATCCGATCCGTCCCCGACACACACGTTTCTGTCAAGTTAGATCTTAACATCTTTTCATGTGTTTCTCTGCGTCACTTACACACTGACCTCTCTGCAAGCGTCAGAATCAGCGCAGGCAATCAGGGCGCTAAGCTCCCGTCGGCATGCGGATTCGCTCGTTCAGACGGGGAGACTTCACGTGTTTAAAGGTCCTATCAAGAGACTTGATTGTACCTCACTCTGCCGGGCTACAAGCCGGGATCTGATAAGTTCGCAGGGTTGTTTTGGTCTCTTGGAAGACGAGGTTTCGTGACTTTAATCCCTTTCTTCACAATTCGCGTCCTATAGGGCAGGAGCGGGTAAGCTGCGGCGAAAGCGGCTTACCTCTCCAATGTGTTGTATATGGCTCCGGGGCAAACCTTTGCTTTCACACACGATTAAGTGTATCTGACAGATATTCATAATTTACGAGAGATTCCAAGGATCGAGCCCTCAAGTGCCAAGAGGTTGCCTTCTCAGGTACAAGCGATAACGTTGGCGGCTACGTTTGTCTGCTTATCCAACCCTTCCCCTCCGCCATTCTGATTATGTCACTTTGAGTAATGTAGATCTGCTTGTACGTGGTCTATATTTATATGAAACTGAATATTCATGAATCGCAGAATGGCGTTGAGCTTAAGAGAATAAAACATATTTGATAGTTGAACAGTTTTGAATTTCTTTGCATTTTTTTTACTTTAGAGCCGTATACTTTTTGGTTTTACTTTTATAAACTGTGGAGTACCTATTACTTTACACCAAATTTTAAAACAGAAAACTGTTTAGTTTATTACTTTTAGAAATTGTGGAGTACTCGTTACCTTAGATCAACATGTAGCTTCATACTTTTAATAACGGAGCAAGATCTAGAGAAACTCCTGTTAAGTTTACAAATCTAGAACAAACTTAGAAAGTATCATAGACGGTATAAAATAGATGGTACTTTATAGATGGCACTTTTTACTTTATTCTAGTTTAATCAGAGCAAGAATCCAGAGAAACCCCTACTAGCTTATAAATTATGGACTTCTTATTCTTATTAAACACGGGGAACCAATATGAAGTTTTATACTTTTACCTTTTTGTCTTTCTTTTGGTTTTGACTATTTTAAAGATGTAATACTTGGTTGAAAGTTAAAATAGTAGCTAGGTTTTGAAACGGGTTGCAAATCCAGCATTTCGCAGACAACATGCTCCAACATTTACCAGTAATCTAGAGATGAAACATTTTGTAGATAATCGTCCATAACAGATGTCGTGCAACACATTTTGTATAACGTAAACTGTGCAGCAAACCGCCAGTGTGTTTTGTACACTCCCCAAAGTTCATAAATCCAACGTAGAACTGGTTCCCCAAAGTGACAGGTGATCAGTCTTCTACCGAACCCCTTTCAAGTTATATTGATTTTCATATTAAATCACTTGTACAGTATATCAGCTTCCATGTTACATAATAGATGCAACATGCGTTCTGAATCACATTTCATCGATTGTTGGTCTTTCAGAAACCAATCTTCTCTGTTCCACCGACGTTGTCAGCCTTTATACTGACGTTTCCCAGAAAGAGGGTTTGGAAGTCTGGTTGTGTTCTCAATAAGAGAGAAACTCTCAAAATCCCTGCACATTTATTTATTTATTTTTTGTTGGATCTTACAAAATCTGTGTTGAATAAACATGATGTTGCATTTTTAGAAATTCTTTCTAAAAATGCCAGGGAGTCAGCGTGGGTAGAAGATTTGCTCCTACTGAAGCTGTCCTATTCATGGATAAATATTTGTTTCGAGCAAACTTTGAAAGAATTTTTTTTTTCTGTACTAAAAGAAAAAAAACAAACTTGAATGCGTTTCCGTGTTTTTCTTCGAATACTGCCAAAATTCAGCTGTTATTTTTCATTTATTTTCCTTCCGGGTTGATAAAACTTACTTTCAAACATAATGTGCTCAGCCTCATCAAGGAGTCCACTCCTCTCCATCCGTATTTCAGGATTTATGTCTTGTTGACAACATTTCCTTTTCGTCCCTTATTAAACTCACCTTACACCACAACGTGCGTTGTTCGCCGTCTTCCCCTCGTCACGCCTCATCCTCACAATTCCTGCACATTTCCATCTGCCCCATTAAGGCTCCACCCTCACGCTAACCCCTCATAAAGAACGCCTGATTGGAATAGACGCCGACCTCATACTTGTCTTGATGAGCAAGTGGTGCATGCTGAACTGATTAATAACCTGTCACACAGAGCTGTTGGAGATAATGATTGATTCATTTCCCCCCAGACTGGCATTTATCCCACCAATTCCCCTAACGCCATTACTATGGAGAGAAGCCACCGCGATGTCGGCGAGGAGACGGACCATGACTGTGTGATCTCAAAACAAATCCCCCGCTTGTCACGAGACACAAGTTTCCAATTTCACAGATATTACCACATATATAAGAAGTCGAGCTGATATGTTGTTTTGTCAGTTATCTGAAGATGACGCCTCAGGCTTGATTCACTGTTACTCACATGGTTCACTGTCTGAACGAATAAACAAACTTTGCATTAAATTTAGCTCCGATGCCGACTCAGATTTTATAAGTCGGCCTTCTAGTGCCTTCTAATACTTTTTACTAAGTATTTTTTATCCTGGGGTTGAATATATGGAAGTCAAATTGGGGGGGAAAGGTTGATAAAATATAGAGAAAACTCACTTTGTGTCCGGTAAAACAGCATGTAGTTTCCATCGTCTCAAAACCTCGATTGAAACTGGATACAGTAGGTTTAAAAAAGGAAAGGCATGTACAGTGAAATAATGCATTTTGCCTTATGGGATTGATGGCAGGCTGGTAGTGTTTTCTTTTTAAGCAGGTAGATAGTGGAGGTGAACATAAACTCTCAGATCTCAACATCATACCAAACAGAGGCATAGCTAAAAGAAGCCATGAAATTACGGAAATAAATTTGCTTAACGGATACATGCCATACATGCCAATATCAAAAAATCTCATGTTTTCCGATAAGTTTTTGCACTGGGATGAGGTGTTTCTTTTTTCAGTCATATTGAAGTAGAAAAACTCCAAAGGAAACACTTTTGTTTGCATCAAATGAGACACATGATCAACAACCGGATGTTACTACTGCCGAAAACCACAAAGACAACAGGAAGTTGTGGGATGATGGTAATGATTTGTTTTTGTTTTTGTCAGACAATTCGCAGATGGCTCCACCAGAGCCAGAGTGTTTGCTAATTGCTGCTGGCTAGTCTAAAGGAGTTGAGTGAGGGAGCCAGGGGCTGTTCTGTGAGGTGAAAGCTCGGAAACTGTAACTCTAAGGAGGAGCTGCGTCTCGAAGGTGGAGCTAGGTCCCCCCCAGGTGTTTTGCACAGCTGAATGGTTGCCATGGAGATTAAAGGATTTCTTAAACACGCATGAAAGAACCAAGGCGACACTCCAGGTACGTTTTTGATGGGGGAATAACATAACATGATATGAAGCTCAAAAAAATCTGATATTTACATAATACTTCCACTTTAAAGACATTCAAAGTCAGACTCGGTCACCCATTTCATCAACCTTAAACACACTCAGGCATGAGTAGACATCATGATTTCACTTCGATGGTCAGCAATGCCTAATTTTCTACATCCTTTGAATGGCGGTGCTCAGTGAGTTGCTGCGTCCTCACTCAGTCTGCTCTGGAAGATGGCTGCCTCCTCAGCAGCTGGTCATGCGGTTTCTCCGCCATCAGAACAGGTCTATTATCTTCCATCCCTCAAAGATTTTCCTTCCCCCACCAGAACCCATAAAAAACACATTACATTGTGTCACATGGAGCTAAAAGAAAAACATTTAGGAATGGAGGACATGCGCGTTTGTAAATGCTTCCTACAGAGGTGGCTGCAGGGAAGAAGAGTTACAGATACAAGACAAAGAATAATGGACAAAATTTGGAGGAAAAGACTTTTAAGCTTTTCCTCATTTATTTGCCGAATATCACAACAGAAAAAGTCTGTTGTGTTTTCTCTGATTTCTATTTACATTCTGAATATAAATCCAGACATTATGTAAATCTTCAAGTGACCCAAGTCAATAGCACATTTCTATTAAACAGACTATACTGTCTTAAAGTGGCAGTATTAAGTGAAATCAACTTTTGTGAGCATCAAAAACACACCTGGAGCCTTGATTCATTCATACATGTTTGAGAAATCCTATAGTCTCCATGGCAACCATTCAGCTGCTAAAAACATATGAAGGGACTCAATGCTCATCTCCTCCTTTTTTCCAGGTTTAGCTCATCCTTGGTAATGGAGTTTCCGAGTTTCCGTTTCACACAACAGCCCTCCTCTGCAACTCCCCCACTCAGCTCCTTCAGACTAGCCAGCAGCAATTAGTAAACACCTGGTTCATTATAGGAGCTCGTTTTCTTGTGAAATGCTGGTAAAATTGTTGTTAGAGGGTCAATGGAGGAGCCATGTTGTGATGACTTCCTGAAGGCGGAGTTTTAGAAAGAGCAGGAGCTTCTTAAAGAGACAGTGTCTTAATTTCAAGGTGCCAAATTACAAGGTCAAATTTCCTTTAAGTCATATTTGGCATTTACATAGCTGAAGTTAACAGTGTTATTTTATAGCACAATCTAGAAACTATGTGCTTGGAAAACACAATACTGCCTCTTTAGATAATATTATATATCTGACATTGTAAATTTCCCCTTACTGTACACTCGCTTATTCTAGTTTTTCTGTTTTTATTTTTAGTCTTTAACTTAGTTTGGATATCCATGTCTCTTTTCTAACTTGCTGCTGGCACGCCTGAATTTCCACACTTTGAGATAATAATCATATAGAATCAATATTCTTTTCTATTTCCTCTTGTTGATTTTCATTCCTTGCCCTTCATACCCTCAACATTGTGAGAACAGCTGGAATGGGGATAATCTAGGAGTCATTGGATAAAACATGGTGGTTTAATCGATGTTTATATATGAAGCCTGTGATGAGCTGAGGAATTGGAAATAGCTGGAGAGCATCGATTGCACACTGAAGACCATTGTAATGCAAGACGGAGCCAGGGGACATAAAAGAATGTCATCTAAAATGGACGTTCGAGCACTGAGTAGAAAGACTGATATTATTAATGTATGATGTAAAGAGTAATGGACCACCAGCAGAGCCCCATGGCAGTCCATTACTGATCATAAAAAGACCCGACTGAGCAGCGGCAGCAGCGACAGCGGAGGCAACATCCTGAGAAGTCATGTGTGAGGAAGCAGCTCCGGTTATTAAGACTGGACACTCACCTACTGACATTTGTCTTCAGCTCACCCACGCCTTTCAGTACATGCTATAACATCCACAGGAGGAAAGTAAAACATTACATTAATACATGTAATTAAGGACTAACATATTGCTTTCCCTTTTTAATAATTTATCATTTTTTGGTTCTTCATCTACCATGTAAACAAAAAACACTCTATTCTGCAAATGCCTAAGATACTCCACTGGACTTTTTTTTTTTTGTTTTTGCACATTTTGTTTTTATCTCTGTTTGCTCACTTGATATTAATATCTGAATTTGATTTGCCTATATACATTTACTTACATTATTGTAATATTAGACTATCAGATGAAAGGTTTATAATGTATTTTTGAGCCACAAAGAATAATTTTATATCACAATCGAGTAACCATGTTACCTTCAGCCGTCATAAAAATGCTGAATGCAGAACATGACTTAAAATAAATCTGACTTTGCAATTTGATGCTTTGAAATTGACCCATGTCTCTTTAAAAGTCCCTACTCTTTCTGACACTCTGCCTCCAGCACATCATCACAACAACGCTACACCTGTGTTGTCCTGTGTCTCTGTAAGCTGAAAAGAGTGACTTAAGATTAAAGAGCATCACTACGCTGTGTGGGGAACCCGGTAAAGGAGCTGCTGCTCCAGGTGGGTGTGTTATCTACTGGGCCATCCGGGCACTTAAGAGTTTTTAGTTCCAGAGTTTAATGAAACAAAGATGGCCTTAAGTAAAGAATCCAGTCAGTCTGTTCCTGTGACAGTTGTTATTCTCTGACAATGTTTTATTGTGGAAGAATGTTGCAGGGTAAAACTGTTCATCTTGTTGGATGAGTTGGCAGAAATTTCTGAGGCCTCCGTCTGTTTTAGCCTTGGGCTTCAGGGATATTTATCCATTTTTCAATGTTACTGTAATAACATTTTAGCAACTTTTTATTTCTTCCAAACCATCTTTTCTACCATATAAAAAAAGACCTTCAAACACATCCTTTTACTCAGTCACATTTGTGAGCTGTTCCAAACATTCTGCAGCTTCCTACCTCTCATATTTAGAACAACCTAAATATGTGTAGCCCTCCATATTACTGCTGGAGGGCTACAAGGCCTTCATTCTGAAAATACAAATGAATTAAATAACAGGAAGGCATGTAAATATGGCTTAAAAAGCACCAGCATATATATCTAGCTATAGACATAGATGGATATATTGCTATGTAGCTAGTTAGCTCCTTTCAGCTAGCTAGCTCCTTTCATTTAGCTAGCTAGAAAAGAGAACGTCTCAAAATATTCTTCAGTTTTCTATAACATTTTCAAACAGTGTGAAGATGCTTTGAAAGTTTCCAGTAGCAGTCGATGAAAGGAAATGTTGAATTTAAAAAAAACAACAACTGGATTTTCAGCTTTACTGAAAATCCTTCCCATATATTCTTGAAATTTAGCTTTTTCTTGGTTTATCATATGTCAAACGGGTTAATTTGGGTCTTGTGGCATAACCCCAGATGACGCCTCCACTGCAGCCGCCTCAGGATCTTCCCCTTCTCGGCCTGACCCAGTTCATGGTGAGACACAGTGGTCCACCCAACCGCAGGCGTATCCCAGCAGGATCTTCCGTTCCCAGGCAGGCCTAACTCTGTGGACGCTGTCCAGATGGCTCCTGAGTCTCCAGGACTTGCTATGACAGACGGGGCAGCGGTTCTTAAACTTGGTTGGCGTCATCTCTCGGCTCAAAGCAGAAAGCAACTGGATGAATGGATACCGTCCACTTGACCTGGTTTTGGTATGGAGAGAGTTATAGGTTGAGAGCTAAGAGTTTACATGGAGGTCGACTGGGATTGTGGTGGGAATCTGAGCCCGACTCATGTTGATGACGCAGCCCGGAGCTGAGGGACCAGATTCCCACCTGGTCTCGTTTACCTCAGCTGTCCTCAGGTTGATGATGACACCAGACAAGCGAGGTAAAGTGCCAGGTAGTCAAAGAACTTGTTCCGGATGGCCACCGTGGAACCGACTTCCAACTCGTCCAGCAGCTTGGAGATCCGGTCCCTGGCCAGCTTCCAGAACCTGCGGAGATGGCTGGGCGTTACAGACCGCTTGACCTTGGAGTTCCTCACCTGGATCTGGCGGAGCATGATAGGTAATGATTTGGATCATGGCCGACTTCACGGCCCTGGTCACTGACACGATTTGCCTCTTGGTAAGTCGGGACTCTCTGGGCGGTGTGTCAGTGAAGTAGGCAAGGAACTGGGACATATTAACCGGATACACTTTCACCGTGGCTATGGCTTTTGTGGAGAATTTTATTATTATTATTATTATTATTCCAAGAAAAAGTAGTCATGGTTTTTCATGTGTTGAGAAAATAAATTTAAAATAAGCTAGTTTTAAAACTTAACATGTCTTGATTCAAATGGCCTAATTGTGGTTTGAAATTAGTAATGTATTCTGACTTTTTGACCTTTAATTTACCTGTAGTTACAGCAGATGGTTTGCTAGGATCGTTTGAACTGCCTTTTGTCTGTGGGAAAACAATACAGTGGAAGTTCCAGTTTTCACACTCATCTGTGAAAGGCCGTAAACACGGCAGGGGTTTCTGGCTTCAGAGAGGGTCAGAGATAGCTTCTGGTTGGATGAGCAAAGATACGCCTT
>NW_006799956.1:3880410-3891821 GCF_000485575.1 Poecilia formosa | reverse complement strand
TACACTTTCACCGTGGCTATGGCTTTTGTGGAGAATTTTATTATTATTATTATTATTATTATTATTCCAAGAAAAAGTAGTCATGGTTTTTCATGACTAGCATAGCATGATTTATTCTACTGGCTTCTTTCTGTGTGTCCTTTTTAACAGTTATTAGGTTCTCAACTAAACATGAGAGAAAACCCGCTGGTATCATCAATGACTGAAGATCAGTCCGCATTTCTGTTTGATTGAATTTGCTCTCTGAAAACACGCTGCTGAAAAGAAGTCAATATGAATCGTCCTTTCCTCTATAAAATCACCAGTGATCCACTGCCGCATGTGAAGCATCAGGAAAACAGCAAGTCAGATATTTGCTTAAATATGAAAACATTTTTCTGCTCATGAGCAGAAAAATATGCTACCAAATTTTCAGAGTGAGGATAAGTACATCAGCCCTCAGCTTAACACTTAAAGAAAAAGAACTGAAACGTTCAATTTGTAAGCCTTTAGGGGTTTCTATTTATCTGCTGTTCAAAACAAACAGCTGTAAAATATGTAATATTAGCTCAACAAATTACTAAAAATATAAAAAAAAATATAAAAAAGTGTGTTTCAGTGGATCCTTCTGTAGTATAGAGGGACGTTGGGTGAGACTTTTCCTGACTTCAGTCAGGAAAAGTCTCACCCAACGTTCAGGGCTTGATGATGTTGCACATATTGAGCACCGAGAGCGTTTTATGTATTTTTTTATGTTTTTTTTTTTTTTTTTACCTGGCTGAAATTCAGTGGTACTCCCCTGAAGATAGATTTTGCCTCTATCTGTATTTTCTTGGACAAGTTTTAATAAGCAGAAACCCGAGTCCCTGGAGCACGACTAGCAGCAGAATGCTTGGCACAGCACAGATATGACTTTGACTGCGAAGAGAACACAAACAAGAGTAAAAGTCAAGTAAAAACGAGGCTCGGATTTGACGTGTAAACATGGTTTTTGTATCAAATGCCACTATAAAAAGTTTTGGTGTATCTCCACAGCACTATGCTAAAATGTACGCTTGAAATACTGTTTGCATTAAAGTGCTGCAGGGTGCGTAACCATGGCAGTGTCGAGTTGGCGAAACATCTGGGAAAGTTTCCTATTCTGTCATGATCAACTTTTCTTTCTCTTTTCTCGCTCCATCAGCTTTGAAAAAGTGGCTTCCAGTATTATGAGACTTACTTTTGACAGGATGAAAAATCATCAAAAGACTTTTAAAGACAGTTAAGCCTCAGCTTTCTGAAGAGCACCAAGTCATGCACTTAAGTGAGACATCAAGTGGAATACGTTATAGATTTTCTCACCTGATCATTAATTTAGAGGCATCGCCGTGCTTCCTGCGTGTCTCATCCAGGTTGTCATGCATCTTTTGTAGTTTGCCAGCAACCTACAGTGTAGCGCTGGCTCGTGTGTTTGCTATTTACAAAGGCGACAAAGGTAACATTTATTTTTTTATTTTACCGATACAAATTTTAAAAGTGTGGCGTGCATTTATTTTTACCTCACTTTGACCCGACACTACATGAAGCCATGATTAAGTGAAATTATAATTACAAATCTTTTGTGGTATGACTAAATGACTACATTTTGCTAGCTTAGCAAATCTTGACAATAAATACAATGATTAATTGAAAGAGGAAAAAAAAAATTCAAGCGCAATCAATTTTGATGGAGAGTATGAGTGATAATCAGTTTTTAACACTTGCCATAGATTTAGGTCTGGAATTTGACTGGGCTGTTCAAATGCATATTAAAACTAATCTAGAGGGTGATTCCTCTTTCCAAGTCTCAGGCACTTTGCAAAATAAAATGTTTCTTTCTTTCTCTTTGCTTTTATCTTGGTCAAGATGCCTTTGGAGAAGAGATTAGGAATCTCAGTGGGTTCATTTCCCAGGAAAACACAGAAACCCGTGTTTAACCATCAGGATAGTATGTTTGAAGATGTAGACATACTTTATCGTAACATTACAAAGTACATATTGAGTGAAATGCTGTTGCAATAGCTAAAAATATGAAAACTTTTTTTAAAAAAAAGCCGTAAAACATATGCAAAAACAATTACGGCAATGAGGGAAGACCAAACGTCACATTTTAAATTTTTATTCCATATGACTTCAGAAAACTTGCAAATGTGACTTCTAAGATTTATTTTAGAATTGTTTTTTTTTTTTTTCTTGCCACTATAAGTTGCGCGCACACAGCTGATCATTGTTAGTTTTCCCACATGAGCTGTGAACTGCTGTAGATCCTCCAGCATTTGGCTAGCCTTTTATGCTACTTGCCACATATGCACACAACATTTTAGTTTACTTATTTGTAAAGATGAAAGCTATACATTTTCCTACTTCGTCACAATTGTGAGCTATATTGTCTTTGTCTCTCACGTAAAATCCACCCCAAAAAGTTTGAGGTTTGTAGCTTTAAAACATGGACAGGTTCGATAAAGCACCACATACACACCAGTGAATGTCCCCCCAGCCCACAATTTGCAGTTGGCAAAACATCTGGCCTTGAAATTTTCAAGTAAATTTCACGGCCAGAGTGCAAAACATGATCGAATTAGTTTCAAAAATGACAACCAGTCAAACAAGTAGCATTACACAAGCTATTTACAAAGTTCTTAGGTACCCCAATTGTAAAATGGGGAATTTAATTGTAGGACTAAAATATTCAATCACCGGTCTCATTATTTAAACCAAGAGGCTCTCCATTTGGATTTGACAAAGAACCCAGGCACCCTGCGCGCGCCTGGCAGCGACTGATAGTAGCGAGTCGCTGCCGCTCGACTGATGCTGGTTTTCCCGAGGACAGGAAGCGCACACCAGAGGAAGTGGCATATTCTGCTAATGAGCCGTGAATTTGGTATCAAATACAGGGTCCTTCTCATTAATGCTTCAGAAAGGGCCTGTCAAAGAGGCTTGCACTCACAGTGTGAAGTTGTTTCATCATTCTTGCCCTCTATTACAAATGACTTAAGTAAAGCGTGTAGTGTATTTTTTTTATTTTTTTTTATTTTTGGTTCTTCAAAAACTTTTGTCGAATATATGAAGCCTTCGCAGAGAAGAACATAAAAGTTTATCACACTATCAGTGATTCGTGATCACTGTTAGGATGTTTGTTTGAAGAAAATCTTGCCTGCGTTCTTGTTCTTGTTCTTTCTGATTTTTACTGTCGGGTGACGTCTAACATTAAGATGTATTATCGCCATCTACTATGCTGGAGTGTGGACCAGAGTACCTTCCATTTAATCTAAATTCTTATATATAATCCTGTTTCCTTCAAAAATGTAATAACTGATTTATTTATTTTATCTGACCTGCGTTCATTGAACAAAAAAATAAATACAAATTCTTCTGTAGCGGGTTTTCTGAAACTGTGGTCCGCAAGCGCCCCCTGGTGGTCTGAAGGGTACTGCATGCAAACAACTGTTTATATGCCGTGACTAGAGCTCAAAGTGTGACTCATACTGTTACCTTACGAAATGATTGTGTTTGAAAAACATAATGGAAAAATGGCTTAAAACCGGGTCACTCAAAAGAAAAACCAAACAAACAAAAACAGTGGAAAGAAAAAGCCAGGACCTCTTATATTATCGGAGGAAGCCAAGTCATACCTTCTGAGAGTACCACCGCTGTGTTGTCACTTATTGATAAAATCAAAAATAAACATGAAGCCTGAAAACATAAAACTACAACAGACTGCATGATCTGGGAAATGTTTGGGTGATTTTTGGTGTTGTGGATCTGTTGTCAATTGCTGTGGCAAAGGGTCTGTGTGTAGTGTATCCACAAAAGGAAAAAAAGAAGAATACGAGGGGTTTTGAGTTGTTGTTCATTGTTTTCTTCTTAATTATTTGTTGTTGGCGTGGCGAATTTCACTAAATTAATCATACTTACATATCCAGGGTAAATGTCTTTAACGTAATTGGTGCACCGCAGCAGCTTATCTATCTGTAAAAGAATCGTCTTTTTGCCCTCCGGCGTTGTGAGCATGGGCAACATTTCCAGATGTAAACAAAAACATGCAACAAGTCTATATTCACTGGTCATGACAAATTGTTGATGCAATCCCGAACTACATTCATGTCCGATAGCTTTAGTGGCACAAATGTTTATTTCTCTGCTTCCCATGTTGTTCTGAAGTATAATTAAAACCATTCTGGTTAAAATAAATCTACTACTAAATATGTCAAAATTAAAGGAGTTTTTACTCTGGCATTAACATTTTTGCCTTTGTCACTTCAAACGTACAGTAAAGAGAGGATGGTTGCCACGGGCGATG
Organism: Poecilia formosa; assembly: GCF_000485575.1. Lineage (NCBI taxonomy): Eukaryota > Metazoa > Chordata > Actinopteri > Cyprinodontiformes > Poeciliidae > Poecilia > Poecilia formosa. The sequence goes on along the minus strand of NW_006799956.1, from coordinate 3,887,524 downwards.
TGTACATAAACAATAGCTGGAGATGGTGTCTTACTTGTGTGATTTACTTTATTAAATCAGGACTAGACCTGACATTACAGGTACCACTTAGAGTCAATAGTAACATGTGCTTGTATGACCTTAAATCATTTGGGTCATATGCGTGTTGTTCCACGTGTGTCTGTGTCTGTGCATGTTGGTGGGTTGGTGAGACCATGTGTAGAAATGATTGCGTTTGTGTTGAGTGGGCGTATGCAAATGAAGCTGTGACCAGTTCTTAGAGTGGAAAGATGGGTGGAAAGCCTGAAACCCACAGCACCAAGAGCAGAAGAGGAAAAGTAAGCTCGGCTCTGGAAGACCGCAACGGACAGACAGCAGGCAGCCCCACGCCCCACAAAGAGCTAGGTCTACACTGAAGCGAAGGAGCTGCAGCCTCTACAGCAAAGAGGCACAAGCAGATCCAGGATCATCCCCAACCCAAGACCCAGCTCCTCTGGACTGGGCTATCACATCCTTACTGATGGCACCAGGACTTCTTTGTGTCAATAGGTAACTTTCCATCCAAGTAGATGGCACGAGTGGGGTACCGCAAGGTTCGATCCTGGGATCCCTCTTATTTAACATTGGCATAAACCCGCTAGCTCTGGTGATAGCAAGAAGTAAGATTAACTTACATAACTACGCAGACGATACCATGTGACTATGAAACCATTGAAGCGTTGAACAAATGCTTAGAATAAGTCAATGTGTGGACATGTCATAACTTTCTCCAGCTGAACAGAAACAAAATTGAAGTTGTTATATTTGGACTTAAGTGTAACGACAAAGAGTCGGCACCTGACTTCAGTTATTACAGCTCGAAACTAGAGATCAGGCCCAAAATCTGGGTGTTGTGAGAGAGTCTGACCTGGACATTCAGAGATGCATAAAGACAGTAACAAAGTCGGCCTTCTATCACCCGAAGGACACTTCCAGGATTAAAGGACCAATGTCCCAGGGGGATCTAGAGAAGCGGCGTTCAGCTTCTATGCACCACCAATCTGGAACAAACTCCCAGAAAAATGCAAAACAGCTGAAACACTGAGTTCATTTAAATCAATTCTAAATCCCCACCTGTTTAGAGTTGCCTTCGATTAGTAATAACTGGAACATTGATCAACATGTATGTGATGCGCATTGATAATTTTAATAGCATTTGTTAAAATGTAATGTTTATTGCTTGTTCCGTTATTGGTGACTGTATGATGGTTTTAGTATCTAAAGCTCTGGTTTAGCCTGGTTGCTGAAATGTGCTGAACAAATAAATTCGACTTTATTTTCTTTCCTCCAATAGAAGAGGTCATTGCATTTATATGTTTTTATGCATTATATTTTTCAAAGAGACATGTTGGAATAGCGCATATATTCATATTTCATATTACTCAGAGTAGCTGCCCGCTCTGTAACGTGTTCAAACATTTTGGCAACAGCGGTGTTGTTTTGACAAAAGTTGTAGGATTCCTGTGAAAAATACCTTACCCATTCTCTTTCTCCTCTCATTTGAGTTGTTCAACACAGTGGAGGCTGAAAGATGATACTTTTTTAGTGAGTGATGAAATGTATCCACAGGGGTTGCAGGGGGAAGCTGAAAGAGAACTTTTGTTTCGGATCCCCAGGTTTTGCTTCATTGTGTAGAATTAGTCTCAGTTTGTCTTTGAGTAGCTTTAAACACACAACCATACATTTAGGTTACTTTCACATACATTTACAAAGTAATGCAGAGTTGTACATTTGAAGGAAATTAGCACATTTTTCTAATTCTTTTTATCTGAAAAATGTGGAGTGCCAACATTAGCTGCAATTACAGCTTCCAGTCTTTTGGGGATATTTTCCATCAGCTTTGAACATCTTGCACAGAAGTCTTCAACTCCAGACCTTGAAGACCCGCATACTTCAACCTTTACATGTTTCCCTGGTCCGACACACCTTAGTCCTGTATGTGGTATAATGACCCGATTGTGTGACGCAGGTCTGTTGCTGCAGAGACATAAAAAGTGTCAGGACTCCGGACAACAAGGCTTGAATTTTAAGAACCTAGAAACATGGACTTACATTTTTGCAAATGTTAATTCTAAAATCCTGCCACAAACCAAATTAGGTCATGCTTTGACGACAGGCAGACTACGATTCTAAAACAGCCCAGAAAAGTGACGTCATCATTCACGACTTCCCCTTCTGTTTGCTGATTGGCCCAGTTGAAATTCTATCAAAGGAATCCAAGTCAATGGGAGAAAGCGCAGACGGAGCTGTGAAGCGAGATTTGAATCAAGCAGAATTGTGGAGGAATTCAATGGCCAGGCTAGAACAGTTGTATTTTCAGTTCAAAATTGCACATAGGTGTAATTACATTAGCAAGTATTTATTTTATTCAAGGGCAATACAGTAAGGGGAGGGCTTAAAACAAATATATAGAACACAAATTATAGAAAAAGTTGGAAAGCCATGTATCCTTTCCTTCTTTTCTATAAATTCAGTTAACCTCTATCTGTGACGAATAACGCCCTCCGTCCTGCTCGCCAGTCTTTATTTTGCTGACATTGGTAGATTTGCTGTTCACGGTTGAGTGGAACATGAACCTGAACGAGGACCGAAGCACACAGGTGCTTGTTTAATTATCCTTAATAAGGTCCGAAATCGAAGCTGTTAGAAGACGATGTGCATCTTGTGTAGATGACTCAAAACCGAAACCACAAAACCAAATTCTCCCCGCAAATAGAAATACGTACCCCACCAGAACGTGCCCTCACACCCCACATGCATGTAGGAAATGAAACCTAATGAGGTGGAAGGCAGGGGGACGGAGAGGGGACTGGCTGAGTGCCACGACCGCACGGAGCAGAGCCAGAGCAGGTGAAGCCAAATCCGCGTGATGGCCCACCTCCGCCTGGCGGAGTCCCGCAGCGACAGGCCTGTGCCGGATAAAGTCACATCTGTCAGTCAGCAAATATTATCCCCACAAAAAAATAGATCTAATAACAAAGGCTTAAGCAGAAGATTTACTTTGTTTCCCTTAAAAGACGGCGGCTAAACAAGGAACACTTGTTAGTAAGACCAAGCTTTAGAGTATTCAGTTCAGACCACATGAATATTTGGCTTTGCTAACATTTCTCTCAATATACAGAAAAACAATTATTCAGAATTGTTCACGTTGTAAAATATTAGACAAGACGGTCCTGAGTGGAAGGTCATAGGGAAAGTCCACCGTAGGCAGAGGCTTAAAAAATGTCCAGGCCTTTATTTTGAGGTTTTATTGGCTCTTCTGGCTTTTATTTGTTAGTGAATTGACAGGAAGTAGGTCATGGGAAAAAGGGGAAAACATGCAGCAAAGGTCACCAGGCTGGGAATCGAACCTGCGACAGTCACTTCAAGGACTTAGGGCTCCATATGTGGGTTGTGTTTAACCCCGGCGCCACCACAGCACACCCAGGGCTTTAGTCCTGGTCTGTGGGAACTTTGCTGGATATTTATTTCCTGTGAACTAAAGATCACACGTCCCAAAAAAGTAAGAGAAGAAGAATTGCTTGCTCACTACTTAGATATTTGAAAACTTGTGTGTCTAAAAAGTCATTTTTTCTTTCCATTTGTTGCCTGAGGTAACTGTTCACCTCTGCTAATATTTGTCAGCCTGACCCGTTGATCTCTTCTGCTGAGCCTAGCCATTCGGTTTGCTTTCCAAGTTCTTGGTTTTCACAGCTGATAGTCCGGTAGGCTTGGTTCAACTGGGGGTCAAAGTTGCAACATTTGTGACATTTTCAGCTGCAATTCACTTTCACGTTGCACTAACAAACGATCCTAACTAATTGAAAAGCCTGTTCCCCTCCTCGCCTGGTGGTGGCGCTGCACTGAGAACTGCTGGAGGAAACAACACGAAAACCTCAGAACAAGACATGAGCGCACGTTCATGAAATGTAGACAAAAATGGAGTGATGTCAAACTTTGGAAGTTGCAGGATTTCTCTTTTGTCTTTGGCGCGAGATACGAACGTTTGTTTCGGTTCTATTTACCCAGAATGCTTTGCAGTATAGCCCACTTACATCACACTATGCATTTGAACCATGCCAGAGTTCTCTCCAAACCAACCAAGACGTAGGGCTTTAGGTTGACGATAGTTTGCTTTTGTCAGAGTTAGATTATGCATTCAAACCTCCCCAAATGAACTGGACTTTATAGCCTAAGAGTACAGTTAGTTTAAAGTGAAATAAACAGAGCTACATATTAAATACATCCAATTTAAAAGGGGCATGTCATAAATTATTATACGCTTTTCTATATTCAGCGGAAAAATCCTCATCGGCATTAGAGCCTCTAAGTCATTTCTCTAATTGCCGCACAGCTTTGTCCACGTTCTCACCAGGATTTAAATGATTTATCTTCATCAGCGACTCTGAGGCTGGACCGCCTCCTCTCCATCACTCTGATTGGTTAAATTAAAAGATAACTTTGAAACCCAAATCTGCCTGGGATGAGAGTCGTCTTAGTCTTAACTGAAAGGATGACTGGCATTACTGCGTTTCCTCCGTGGCGGTGAAACGGCCTCGGCACGGCTCACTTTTTCACAACACAGGATTTGGCTAAAGGCTTCTGGCAGATAGCGACGTCTCCAGAGTCCCAGCAACAAAAGACCAAGAAACAAAACACCCGTCTCCACTCCATTTAGTTTATGACTCTCCTGCCCAGCTTTTTCGGTACCCCATCCACCTTATAATGGACCAGATGCTGCATCTACACACAATGGATGTTTCCGCCTATCTGGATGTTACTATCCAAAGTGTCCAAAGAAACTCGCGGGGAGTCCCAGAGGCGCCAACCCAAAGAAGTCTGCTGGTAGACAGAAAGCAATTACAGTATTGGTGGTTCTTCTTTACTTGTGGGTGACGTTCGGCCAGACGGAGCATCCAGGAAGTCCGTGGTGGTTCTTAAAGAGCCGGAAAATCCCTCCATTGTTATTCCACAAATCTGTTGAATAGTTGAAAGAAAGTCCTAATAAGTCCTGTTTTAAGGAAGAAGGTGCCACGAAGGGCCAAGTTGAAATTTGTGGCATACAAGTAAAATTAGAGGTAAGACTTAAAGCTCTGTTAAGGGGAGCAAATCTTTGGGATCCATTTTTAAAAATTTACATTTTTCTAAGAACAAGTCATTTTATCGGTGACGTAGTTTTCATGGGTGAAAATAATTGATAATTAATAATTTATAATTGATGATTTGATAATTAAATCTCAGTAAAACACATTCTGGTTTTTAGGTTTGTAAGATGATGAGACACTCTGGATGTTTTTAACCTTCGCTGTATCCCTGCGAATCCTTCCAGTTCTGAATACTGAGACTCAGAGTCGCCTTCTTTTTCTTTGAGTTTCATCTCGGCTTGTACTTTGTGCGTTAAGTCACTGCAATGGGAGAACTTTGTCTGAAGGCAAGAACAGCTTGAAGAATTGCCTATTATGCAACATATTTACACTCGGGGACTTTTTTTTTTCATTCTCACAGGCTCTTAAGTTTTTATTTACTTGGAGGCAGCAAGAAAAAAAATGAGAATGGTCTGAAAAGTAAATATTCTGCTCAGTGGCTCCTAAATAACCTGGAGGTTCGAATTTCCTTGACCTAAACTGAGATTTTCATTTTCTTTTTTTGTTGGAAATGATGGCAGAGAAGACAGGTAAGCATGTTCAAAAAGTATTCATATTTATTTGAAAAATCTTGATGTTGTGACAGGCTCAGTTAAATACATTTGTTAGACATTTGCCCAATAAAAAACAGCTGATAATATTCTTATTTTTTATTATTTTCTACAGATAGAAGAGAAACACCAAACCTAGGAAATTCTAACTTATATCTTTAGATTACCAGAATGATACTGTGAAATATTTTTATCCAGTTGGAAAAAAACAAAAAAAACACATATACATCAATTGTCATCATCCAAACAACTCAGACTACAACAAAATAGGACAGAAAATATATTTGAACTTCCCGAGTTTATAGAAAATCTGTCAGAGCTTTGTGACAGCAGAAAAACACAATGAACTCTGGGTAACGACTACAGCCGTCTGCTAACAGCTAAAGTCTAATACCAGAGATCCACATTTTAAAAAACATATACACCTGCAAATTTTAATAAGTCCAGCACCAAACATGCCTCAATGTTGTCACGTTCCTCCAGTAATAGGTGATAAGTCAATTTTAGCAAAAAGTGTTGTTTTTTTTTTGTCTAAATCATCTTTTGGTAATAGAGGTGGTGTTTTTTTTATCTGTTTTTATTTATTTATTTATTTATTTATTTTTTTGCTCACTCTTATGCTAATATCACACACAGGTGGACTTTTTTGGATTTAGCTTATTCTACTCATGGGAATCAGGTTGAAGTGGGGTGAATACATGAATTTTCTATTAGAAAAGTCTCTGAAAACATCGTACAGCTCCCTTTTCCAACTACTTAAAAATTATTTTGTGGTTAAAATGTGACAAAATGTGAAAAAATACTTCATGCAGTTTCTCGCCAACACAATTACGCCCCTTTGAGCTACTCCTGAATTTGCAAATTCAGGAGTAGCAGGAAAAAAAAAAAAAAGATTTCCTACAAGGCAAAGGGAGACCTGTGTGCAAATTTTAACCTTTTTCAGTGTTCAACATCTTAATCACTGCTGGCCTCAGGTTGATTACTCTGGGTGAGAAAAACGCTACAACTTTCAATTGCACCTGTCAGACAAGAGGCCACTCACCTCATTTCTGTCTTCTCTGAGCTCCCTGACCCTCCAGGAGGGCAGGGTGCCGCAGCTATTCATCCCCTTCGCCGCGATACGGATCCCCCCTGCCCCACGCAATCATTGTCCTATCAACGGTGCAACAGCTGCTGACCTACAGCCCGGACCGGCCCGAAATCCTCCTGCCTGCATCCAACAACTCTTTTTGTTTGCAAAAGGAATTGGTGTGTGCGTACTCAATCGTTCTGATCGAAAAGCCTCGCAAATGAGATTTCACTTACTCTGGTTCCTCTGCACTGTAAAAAAAAAAAAAAAAGTCAGTTCTATGGTAAAATTCCACCATGAAAATTAAGGGTCAAACTTTTTTTTTTTTCTTTCTTTCACAGTTAGAAGGCATC
>NW_006799956.1:3874647-3879984 GCF_000485575.1 Poecilia formosa | reverse complement strand
CATCACCGTGACGCCACCTATTTGGTAAAGACGGCGACGTTGGGGCCTCACTTTCAAGGACTCGCGTGTTGACATTGTGTGCGATATTTGGGACATGGAAGAGCTAAAAGGTAACAACTGTCATAGTGGGTCCTAGTGAACGCACCCACATGCAAGAACACAACCAGTTGAGCGAATCACAATAATAAAGTTTATTAAATAAAGAGAAGTGGTGGGGAGATCTGGATACGGGGTTGGAACTGCAAGGTCATCAACTGTTAAATGAGAGGACAGATGTGAATAGCAGTCGGTGGCAGAAGGATAATGCAGAGATAGTCGGTGAATCTTACTTGGATAAGGGGTGGAATGGGTTTGATTGTTGCCTGATTGTTGCCTGAGGTTGCATCGGAGGGCTGAGGTCCAGAGCTCGCTAATCCGGCGAGCGGAGCACGTTGGAGGACGGGCAGGTAAGAGCGGCTGTAGCGGACGGTTGGCAAACGGAGAGCTCGATTCATCCAGGGGCGAGGGTACTGGCTTCCAACAGGTACTACCTGAGGCGTCAGAGGGGGTAACGGTTCCTCGGGAGGCTGACCGGAGCGGAGATCACTCGGAGACTTGTATCCACAGGCTACACGCTGGGAGACGGCTGAAAACCTGACGAGAGGGAAACGCATCGGGAGATCACTCAGGTGAATAACTCAGAGGGCCTAGCTCAGGGAAAGTTACCATTCTAGGTTAACACTCAGGCACCGGAGTGTTTGCCAGCCGCAGCATAAATACTCCACTTCAGCCCTCTTCAAATTAGCCACAGGTGCGTCAACAGGGTCTGCCACCGCATGTTCCAGGGGCTCAGCCCATCGAGGACCTCTGGTGGATGGTGAGGAAACAGCAGGCAACAAAACAAAACCCAACCCCAAGATTACAAAAAAAAACAAAACAAAACACTGATCCCAACAGTACTCCCCCCTCAACGGTTGCCACCCGGCAACCGCGAAGAGGAAGCCCGGGACGAAACAAAATCTCTTATCAGAGTGGAATCCAAAATAAAGGAGCGGGGGACCCAGGAACGCTCCTCCGGACCGTAGCCCTCCCAGTCGACGAGGTACTGGTAGCCCCGACCTCGCCGACGGGAGGCCACGATCCGACGGACGGAGTAGGCTGGATGACCATCAATAATCCGGGTGGGAGGAGGGGGTTCGGTCGGGGGGCACAACTCACTGGTCAGGACAGGTTTAAGCTGTGAAACATGGAAGGTTGAGTGTATACGAAGGGATGAGGGAAGACGGAGACGCACTGCTGCTGGATTGATAATGGACAGGATTTCAAAAGGTCCAATGAACTTAGGTGCCAATTTCTTAGCCATGGCCTTGAGAGGGATATCACGGGTGGAGAGCCATACCTTTTGCCCAACAGTATATGCCGGTGCAGCAGAGCGCCTACGATCAGCTACGCGTTTGTTTTGGGCCGCTGTGTTATGGAGGGCTGCGATGGTTTCTCTCCAAATCTTCTGGGAGCGACGGATCTGGTGTTGCACAGAGGTCACCGAAATGTCCTTCTCATCAGAGGGGAGGAGTGGTGGTTGATATCCTAGAGAGACTTCAAAAGGGGAAAAACCTGTCGCAGCAGACACGTGAGAGTTATGGGCGTATTCAACCCAAGGCAAAAATTGGACCCAGTCAACAGGATTGGAAGAAGTGAAACATCTGAGAGTTGCTTCCAGCTCCTGGTTCATACGTTCAGTTTGTCCGTTAGTTTGGGGGTGATGGCCTGATGTGAGGGTTACCTTGGCTTCTAAAGCTGCACAAAACTCTCTCCAAACTTGAGAGATAAACTGAGGACCTCGATCAGACAGGATCTCCTGGGGAATGCCATGAAGGCGAAAGACATGTTTGATGAGGAGATGGGCGGTCTGAGAAGAAGTGGGTAACTTGCGGAGAGGAACTAGATGGCAGGCTTTCGAAAAACGGTCTATTACAGTAAGAATAGTAGTCATACCCTTGGAATTGGGTAGGCCTGTAACAAAATCCAAGGCAATATGGGACCATGGGCGCTGGGGTGTAGGCAGTGGTTGGAGGAGTCCTGCCGGGGGCTGATGAGAAGACTTATTACGGGAGCAAACAGGACAGGCAAGTACAAACTCTTTGACATCTTTGTGTATAGATGGCCACCAAAACCTTCGATTTACAAGTGCAATAGTACGACTGATACCTGGATGGGCTGAGAACTTGGATGCATGGATCCACTGGAGAAACCGGGGCTTAATTGCTGCAGGGACAAACAATTTACCTGGCGGGCATGACTCGGGGGGAGGTTCAGACTGTTGTGACTGACGGATCAGGTCTTCGATCTCCCAAGTAACCCCTCCAACCGTGCAACTGGGAGGGAGGAGGGGAGCCGGACCGTCTTCAGCGTCGTCGGGGGTGTGTAACCTGGACAGCGCATCAGGCTTGATGTTCTTTGAGCCTGGTCGGTAAGAAATGGACAGATTAAAGCGGGAAAAGAACAATGACCATCTGGACTGTCGGGGGTTGGATCTCTTGGCAGCTTGAAGGTATGACAGATTCTTGTGATCCGTCCAAACTAGGACGGGGTGCTCCGCCCCCTCTAACCAGTGTCGCCATTCCTCAAGAGCCAACTTGATGGCTAACAACTCTCTGTCTCCGACATCATAGTTACGTTCAGGAGGGGTCAACCTGCGTGAGAAGAAGGCACAAGGGTGAGTTTTACCATCCGTTTCTGACACCTGAGACAGCACTGCTCCAACTCCCGAGTCTGAGGCATCAACCTCTACTATGAACTGTCTCTTGAGGTCAGGCTGAACCAAAACAGGGGCTTTGGAGAACAGCGTTTTCAACTGCATGAAGGCAGACTGGGCTTGGGGAGTCCAAGTATAGACCGACTTAGTGGAGGTGAGCGCCGTTAGTGGCGCAGCCGTCTGGCTGTAGTTGCGGATGAATCTACGGTAGAAATTAGCGAATCCAAGAAAGCGCTGAAGTTGCTTGCGGGTGTCTGGTCTGGGCCACTCGATAACAGCCTTGATCTTGTCCTCTGAAGGCCTTACCTGTCCGCCCTCAAGCACATAACCCAGGAATGTAACTGACGGACGGTGGAACTCGCACTTCTCTGCTTTTACAAATAGCCTGTTTTCTAGGAGACGCTGGAGAACTAGGCGAACATGTTTCTTATGTTCTTCTAGGGACTTGGAATAAATTAGAATGTCATCAAGATAGACGAAGACAAAATCATTAATGAAATCTCTCAGAACATCATTGACTAAAGCCTGGAAAAAGGCTGGTGCGTTTGACAAGCCAAATGGCATCACTAAATATTCATAGTGGCCTATGGGTGTTTTGAAGGCCGTCTTCCATTCGTCGCCTTCACGTATACGTAGCAGGTGGTAAGCATTTCGGAGATCTAACTTGGAAAAAATGACGGCGCCCTGAACGGGTTCAAAAGCTGAAGACAACAGGGGAAGAGGATACTTGTTCTTAATGGTTATCTGGTTAAGGCCTCTGTAGTCGATGCATGGCCTAAGCGAACCATCTTTCTTGCCTACAAAAAAGAAACCTGCGGCTAGTGGTGAGGAAGATGTCCGAATGATTCCTGCTGCTACAGAGTCGTTGATATATCTTTCCATTGCCTCACGTTCAGGCTTGGAGATGTTATAAAGTCGACTGTTTGGAAGGGGGGCCCCAGGCAACAAATCTATGGCGCAGTCATAAGGACGATGCGGAGGTAGTGTGAGTGCTTTGCTTTTGCTAAAGACGGGAGCTAAATCATGGTAGTCATCAGGGACTGCGGAGAGGTCTGGGGAGTCCATCACTTGAGGCTCTGATGCCACAGGACTGGGGGGAACGGCAGCATGGAGGCAGGCTGAATGACAATGACTAGCCCAAGCCTCAATGTGGGATTCTGACCAGTTAATGTGTGGGTTGTGTTGGGTTAACCAGTTGAACCCGAGGACTACTGAGGAGCTTGCTGCTGGGAAAACATAAAATGAGATGTGTTCAGTGTGATTACCAGAGATGATTAAACGGACTGGTTTGGTTCTGTGAGTGATTCTGGGCAGAGCCTCTCCGTTGAGAGCTGAAACCCTGAGTGGAACGGCCAGTGGGTCAACTTCAATCCCCATCTGCTTAACAAGGTCAGAATCGATAAGATTCTGCTCGCATCCTGAGTCTATGAACACAGACAAAGGGAGAGATTGGTTATTATAAAACAACGTAGCTGGAATGAGTAGGCGAGATTTCTTTTCCTGATGTTGGTCCGGCAGACTCCTCACCCTTACTGTCGGACCTGCGGGTTTAACCGGAGGGGGCATTTTGCAATGAAATGGGTGGGATCGCCACAATACAAACAGAGACGTGAGGTCATTCTTTTACGCCTTTCTTCGGGTGTTAATCGTGTGTGTCCCACCTGCATGGGTTCTGGATCTGCTGGGGCTGAGGGTCCAGGCTCAACTGGTGGGGCGGAAGGTGTCGCAGAGGTAAAGGTCTTCACTGAGTAGTTCCTTCGATGCCTTTCTCGGGTTCTGGCTCGAATTCTGTTGTCCAATTTTATTGTGAGGTTAATAAGCTCCTCCAATGACTCTGGCTCATCTAGAGTTGATAATTCATCCTTGACTTGCTCACTCAAAGCATGAAAATATGCACTCTTTAAGGCAGCTGCATTCCAGTTTGTTGCTGCCGCTTTAATCCTAAAGTCAATAGCAAACTCAGAGACACTTCTTGACCCTTGCTTGAGGTTCCACAACTCACGCGAAACTGACGTCTTGTCAGTTGCTTGACAAAAAACCTGTTTTAATTCAGTCAGAAACTCAGAAAAGGAACAGCCAAAATCAGTGGGGGAAGGAAACCTTGCCTCGGCCCACTCCAGGGCTCTACCGGAAAGCAGTGAGAGAACGTAGGCTATCTTAGCGTTATCATGCGGAAAACTTTGCGGGGAATGGTTGAAAATTATTGAGCATTGGAGCAGGAACCCACGACACTTGTGAACCTCACCTGAAAATTTCTCTGGTGTAGGTGGATGTATCTCGGAAAATGTGGGCCGGGCTGGCGGAATAGGAGCGGCTGGCGGAGGTGGAGGACTCGGTTCCTGTGAAACAGGGTTCTGCAGAAAGTTTGAAATTTCAGAAAGTTGGCGGTTAGTCTCAGCCTGTCGGGTTCCCAATTCTCGAAGGGCAGCGTCGTGAGACTGAATGAGGGCATGTTGCTCGGACAACGCCCTCCTGATTGCGTCTACCGGGGTAACTTGTTGGCCTGAGTGTTCTGTCATGATGGGTCCTAGAGATCGTACCCACATGCAAGAACACAACCAGTAGCGCGAATAACAATAATAAAGTTTATTAAATAAAGAGAA
>NW_006799956.1:3872738-3874046 GCF_000485575.1 Poecilia formosa | reverse complement strand
GTTTATCCGCTGTTTCTTATCGTCTCTCCTTAATATCGATGCGTTCAGTGCATACGAGTTCTCGTTGCTCATATGGCTTCCACTGTTACACTTTAACTTTCCCACCATTTAGCACTTTGAAGACATTACAGCTCTTGCAGCGAGCCGTACTGCAGGTTGGAGCGCTGAAGCAGAAATAGGAATATTAATGCTCACCGAGGGCTGTGATCTGCCGAGGCCTGCGTGGCATACAGAGCAGATCTAACTCCGCTCTTTTTTTTGTTTTTTGTTTTTTTATTGTGCCCCTTAAGCAAAAGAGGATTTTATTGTGTAATTCTGCGTCAAGGATCATTGTCTCCGTCCCTCATGGTTGGAAAACCTGACGAGGTTTTCTCCATGCAAAGTTGGAATTTCCATAAATGTCTGGCTGCGTGTCGTAACATGTTTTCTACATGAACTTTGACATTCCAGAGTCGTATGCAGCATCAACTGCAGTGTTGGGCCTCGTGATCTTATTCCCTATTTTGTTTCATAAGTAAGAACCACAGACATCAGAAGCTGCGTTTCCATTACAAATGTTTGCAAAAGTTTGCCGATATTCCAGAATTTCACAATTGTCATGTTTCCTCTCGGTAAGAAATGCAGCTGGAATCAAATATTCACAAGTTCATCCACCTTCCACTGCCTGTCATCTTCTTCGTCTTCTCCAGCGGCGGTAACATCCGGTTGTTGATCACGTGTCGACTTGTGGGATGCGGAAAAAAAGTGTTCCCATTGCAAATTTGCGGAACACACTCATTTCAATTTGACTGCATGAAGGACAAGTCATCAATTTGATAAAACTTCTGCTCTCATCTTCCGCAAGAATATACAGAGAATTATCCATAAAGAGCTGCAGCTGTATATCTGACATAAGGCGGACAAAGCATTGACTCAGAGTATGTGTCACACTTTTCAGCTGATAATCAACAACAAAAAAAAAACATAATTATTATCCCAAAATGTCCAAATATGACTGAACAACTGTAACAAGGAATTTCTTGTTGAAGTCCTGATAAACAATGGAGTAGAAGATTTTCAATCGATAACATTTTTTTTTAAAAAAAAGTTACTGATGCCGTAGCAAATCAACCAGTCGTTCATTTTCATTTAGCAGATCAGAAAAAGTCTGAATAAATGACTCTATCGTCAGGAGGGAAAATTCTTGGCAAAGATGTGAAGGAGCTGAGAGCGGGGCAGACTGAGTGGCTGTCAGTGCCCTCCAGAATCAGTTTTCTGCTCTGTGCTTCTGTTGTTTACTTTGGATTAAGCAACCGCTCGCTGTCAGAG
>NW_006799956.1:3870213-3871811 GCF_000485575.1 Poecilia formosa | reverse complement strand
TAGCTTATGGATTTTTACTGCTTATTGCCATTAAATATACAAGTATGTCTATATATATATATATATATATATATAGATAGATAGATAGATAGATAGATATTTCTGTTTTACAGTGCATGCTGTTTGAGTGACACCGTCGTGATTCTAGAGTTCGCTGCGTCTCGTAGGGCCAGATAAAAATCAATGGGTAATGTTTCCAAATTAGCATAATTTGCTGTGGCACTAGTCACCTGTGGAGAGGCGTATAATTAGAAAAAGTGACTGACTATGTTTTTCATAAAAGACCTGGGGGGATGTGGAGTTGCTTCCTCAAGCTTTCTCTTTTAACCTGCAGAACAGTTCAAAAGGCAACACAGAACTTTGAATCTTTGAATCTTATTGTGTGCGACTGCTTCTCATGTCCCCGATCCTGCTTGTCCAGATGTTTCAGTCCCACTTTTTTGTGCAATAAGGCAGAATTAGGTTTATCCGCTGTTTCTTATCGTCTCTCCTTAATATCGATGCGTTCAGTGCATACGAGTTCTCGTTGCTCATATGGCTTGTCATGATGGGTCCTAGAGATCGTACCCACATGCAAGAACACAACCAGGAGCGAATCACAATAATAAAGTTTATTAAATAAAGAGTAGTGGTGGGGAGATCTGGATACGGGGTTGGAACTGCAAGGTCATCAACTGTTGAATGAGAGGACAGATGTGAATAACTGTCGGTAGCAGAGGGATCATGCAGAGATAGTCGAAGAATCTTACTTGGGTAAGGGGGTGAAATGGGTTTGGTTGTTGCCTGAGGTTGCGACGGAAGACTGAGGTCCAGAGCTCGCTAATCCGGCGAGCGGCGCACGTTGGAGGACGGACAGGTAAGAGCGGCTGTAGCAGACGGCTGGCAAACGGAGAGCTCGATTCATCCAAGGGCGAGGGTACTGGCTTCCAACAGGTACTACCTGAGGCGTCAGAGGGGGTAACGGTTCCTCGGGAGGCTGACCGTAGCGGAGGTCACTCGGAGACTTGTATCCACAGGCTACACGCTGGGAGGCGGTAGAAAACCATTCTAGGTTAACACTCAGGCACCGGAGTGTTTGCCAGCCGCAGCATAAATACTCCACTTCAGCCCTCTTCAAATTAGCCACAGGTGCATACACAGGGTCTGCCACCGCATATTCCAGGGGCTCAGCCATCGAGGACCTCTGGTGGATGGTGAGGAAACAGCAGGCAACAAAACAAAAACCCAAACCCAAGACTACAAAAAAAAAAACAAAACAAAACAAAACACTGATCCCAACAGTACTCCCCCCTCAACGGTTGCCACCTGGCAACCGCGAAGAGGAAGCCCGGGACGAAACAAAATCTCTTATCAGAGTGGAATCCAAAATAAAGGAGCGGGGGACCCAGGAACGCTCCTCCGGACCGTAGCCCTCCCAGTCGACGAGGTACTGGTAGCCCCGACCTCGCCGACGGGAGGCCACGATCCGACGGACGGAGTAGGCTGGATGACCATCAATAATCCGGGTGGGAGGAGGGGGTTCGGTCGGGGGGCACAACTCACTGGTCCGGACAGGTTTAAGCTGTGAAACATGGAAGGTTGAGTGTATACGAAGGGAT
>NW_006799956.1:3864499-3868032 GCF_000485575.1 Poecilia formosa | reverse complement strand
TATATATATATGACAGTTGCTTTATAGCAGTTTGACCGTACACTTTTCTTTCATTATTTTACTTAATGAACAAATAGATGAGGCTAATTTAAAAAAAATGAAAATGGTTTTCTGGAAAACAACCTCAAGGGTCAAAATCTCAATAAAACTGAAACTTTATTCTGTTGTAAAAATATATACATTTGCATGTTTCTAGTGGGTCTAGACTTATTTACAGAATTCCACTGTTTTTTTTTTAAAATCCCACAAAATACAACCAAATTATATATAATGTTTAATGTCCAAATTAAAAAGGTTTATTTGAAATGATTGCAAATCTGTGTAAAAACACAAGAATTCAAAGGTTTTGCAACCGTGTTTCCACTCAGAATAAACAGGAAAAAGGTAATTAAAGAAAAAGGCAGCTCAAACGAAGAGAGCTTCACCACAAAGGTACATTAGTACAAGAGTACTAAAGGGCTTTCAAGCCTTCACAAACAAATGAGAGTTTGGCAGTCAAATGGCCAAAAGGCAGAGAATTGCAACTTTACAGTCATTATAAAGGCCACAGCTAATTAAAAGCAGGGAAGCAGCACCCAATCACAAAGGAGGAGGCGGATCCTACAACAAAGCATAACATATTACTTCACTTAAAAAAAAAAATAACATAAACAAAACATCCACGTTGTGACTATAAAACCACAGGAGGGTCAGGCTTATAGGAGCACATCCAGGAAATTTTGAATGGGTGAATTTTTTTAATTTTACCGATGGTGTAGTATGTAACTTTTATTTTTAAAAAGTTTTGTTTATTTTACCGATTTATCAACACTGTCGCCATGTCATGACAGCATAATATGAAACAGATAAAAGAGCAGTCTACTCAAAAACAACCAATCAGAGCCAGGAGGAGGGTCTTAGTGCTGTCAATCATCCTCGTGTTTGCACTGCTACATGTTCTAATGGTGGAGAAACAACGTACCTGACAGTTACAGGAAAACTATTTGCTGTCGTCGGTAGCCACGCTAACTAACCTGAGCATTCATGACAGGCTGGGAGAGATGGTGATTGACAGCGCTAAGACCCGCCTCCTGGTTCTGATTGGTTGTTTCTAGTTGGCATTGGGAACAGGCAGAGGAACATATTTTTTATTTTTTACAGATTATGTGTCTCATTCTGTACCGTCTGTTTCAACATAAGTTACATACTGAAGTTTTAAAGTCATGTTATAATTAGGGGCGTGACATTATTATTATTTTTTTTAAATAGCGATTTCATTGTGAAATGAAGCTGTAACATAATAAAATGTGGAAAAAGTGACGCTCTGTGAACACTTTTCATATTCATTCTGCCGTTTGGCGCTGAATGGAGCCGACTTTAAGAGTATCATCATGGGAAGAGATTTCAGACTGTTATCACATTTCAACCTGGGATAGCATACAGAACACACTGGTGTATCTAATCTCTTGAGTAATGGTAAGAAGAATAAAAAAAAGAACGTCTTTGCACTAAATTCAAATAGACACTATAGTTATCGGATTCAACAGCCGTCCCTGCGATAAGGATCCTAGCCAGCTGAAAAACATATCTTAAAATTCTTACATAGACCCATACTGTCTTCCTGTTCTGTGTGGAAAAAGAACAGATGATTCCTTCCCGTACAAATCAAATAAGGATAAGCACATCCAGCAGCCAACAAGGAGCTCTGTTGCTCATAAAAGGATACGCTGGCAAACCTCGCGATACACTCCTGCCAATAGCTGCCAGTAACTTGGAAATGAGTTTGACTTTCTCGCGACTTTCATCTCGCATGTCTCAGAGCTCCGAGAAAGGAAGGCGTTACCTCACTGGAACCAAGACGCTCCGTTTGTGTTGACAACTCCACTGGTCCTGTCCGCCTGATTTGCATAATGAATATGACAGAGCAGAACAGGTGTTCAAGGAAAGGCCACAGGATCAAAATAGATTATTTATGTGATTCAGACTGTATATGGTGCTAATATGCATGTGTGAGGTCTCATCACGAGGCCATACCTTCCAGAAATAGTCAACCATCGAGCCAGAACCTGTGAGGTCAAAGTGTCGCCGATGTTAAAGGAGGGCGCTTGCAATTTCACAGTGGTACAAAAAGCATTATTGGTTTCGGTAAGCTATGTTTCTGAAACACTGTTTTTACAAGAACCAGATCTGCGTTGTACATCCAAATATAATTATGGTTTTACAATGTGAATATATTCCATCCATTTTCTGTACACCCTTGTCCCTAGTGGGGTCAGGAGGGGTGCTGGTGTCAATCTCCACGTTTCAGGCGAGAGGCGGGGTACACCCTGGACAGGTCACCAGTCTGTCGCAGTGAATGCACTCCATTTGATTGAATAGCTTTTAAAGTATTAGACTTCAGGATGAGTGTTTCTGCCCCCTTACTGTACCGTTCGTAGCGAAGGCACGATGTCTGCGCACATTGACAAACGAGATAAAAACTATAGATCACAGTTTTGCATTCGCTTCGAGATGCAAGAGTGTTGCTTTCAAGTTGTCATGTAAATATGAAATGTGTTGCACCTTCTCTAAGCTTGCCTGTAAAAAAGAGACAAAAAAACAAACATATTTCTTAGGTGAAGCCATTGACAGAGCTGCTGCTGCCATTAACACTGTGTGCTTTCGTTTTGTTCTTTGTGATAAAATGTGAGTCCAGACCAGCGATAAAAGCGTCTCGCTCCCGGCAGAGGGAGGTTTGCACTGAAAATGTTTCTGCTGGAAATTAGTTAATGTTAAACAGGAGTGCTTTCTCTCGTCTATCGCCGTATATTTCATCAGGATGAGGGATTGCTGCAGGTTTCACTCACACACTCGATGAATCAGTTGAACCTTTTTAGACAGAAGATCAACTGAACCTGATTGTAGCCGCGTTTCCGTTACGAACGTTCGTAAAAACCACGCCGACAAACAGTGTAATGACGCAATTGCAGACTTCCATTCGATAGGAAGTGCAATTAAGAATCACACGTGAATAACTGTTTCCACGTGATAAGTCATTGAAAGACATACCACGCCATCTTCATGCTACTGCTTCCTGTCGTCTTCTTCATATTTCCCAGCAGTAGTAACATCTGGTTGTTGGACCAACAACATCTGGTGACCAACAACCAGATGTTTCCTTGGGAATTTTGCAAATATTTTGATGCAGTCGAATAAACCACCTCACCTAGCACAAAAAACTTTTTTTTATTGAAAAACATGAGTTTTTTCCATTAAGCAATTCCAGCTTGGACAATTATATAAATAATGGAAACGCAGCTTGTCTCAAATATATCCCAGTTATGATGCTTTTCTCAGACATGTTTAACCATCTTTACTTAAAAAATATTAATTCTTCAACCTCATAGGATCATGTACGCTTTCATTTACTGTATTGTGTCAGTAAACATATTACAAGAAAAACAAAAATCAGTTTTGAGCAAATTAGAAATTAGAGTGCAAGGTGTCAGGAGCTGGCATTTGTTTTAACTTGATGCAAATATAAATAAATTTATTTTATTTTATCAAATGGCAAT
>NW_006799956.1:3847100-3864399 GCF_000485575.1 Poecilia formosa | reverse complement strand
TATATTGCCATTTCTGTAACCGGAAAGCAATCACTCTTGCTGGAAAGAGTTTCTTCCATCTATGACGACAGTATTACTGTTCAATACAAGATGTTTTATTTTCCTTTCTTTTGTTGCAGTTTTTTTTAAGTTACATTATCCCTAGAAAGTGGCCCTGGAACGAATAAGGCATAATCTCTGAGGTCTTTTGTTGTTGAATAAGTACAGGTCCTTTCAGAGACGAAGCACTCGCTATTGTCCCACCATGTAAAGTATACACTGCAGAAGCTGTTACTCTGCCTCACATGAAGAGAAAAGAAAGCAAGAAGAGGTGGATCTGAATACAACCTGTCCAGACTGTCCAAGTTTCAACACAGAAAGAAAATGAGGGCCTGATTAAAAGCAACAGTTTAATATTTCCAGCTGCTATAGTTGGCAAAGGTTTCTTAGTAACATCTTTAACCCATTACTGCCGGAACTTATTTAAAGTAAGAGAAAAATAACTTGTGCTGTTGCTGTCAAACACATTTTTGATTATTCCTTTGAATGCAGCACATCCAATAGATATTAGTTTTGGTGAATTAGGTACAATTTGGTGCAGTCGCCCCCTTATGATCCATGGTTTGCTAAGAATATTTGTGGTAAACATGAACAACCTTGCCAGTGTGGTGAATTTGTGACAGTCCTTTCGAGGGACTTAGACTCCTTCCACACTATTTCATAACTCATCATGTATGTTGATGTACTGAATAAAGGTGAATTCTCCAAGTCTGAAAGTGTGAAAAATAAATGGAGTTTAAGACCTGAGAACGTGATTTAAATAGGTTTGTCACTGATGAGGTTTTGTCGATGTGAATAGTTCATGCATGTTAGGGTAAAGAGTGTGGAAATGAGTGGTAACGGGCATCAGAGGGGTAGGTTACTTTTACCTTTATATCGCCGACTCTTTTTTTAAGGCTTAACTCAGGGCCTGTGAATGAAATGTAATTGTGTTGTATTTATTATTATTGTATTGTTTCTGTGAGAGGGACAGATACAAGAGACATCGATTAAGACAATCTAAGGTCCACATCAGTGTTTGTAGCCATAGCTATAATTCACAACACCCGTCTCTAGAGAGACCATTTTAACTCTTTATATCCTACATTTAAAATGTCCACCTGCATACTTTTGCTTATTTTAATTGTATGCAGTTCTTTAAATCTCCTGTGAGTAAATATATATTTGCCCTTTCATCCATAACAACTGGAACTTTCAATGCCTAGCTAGTTATTTTTTGCAATTTAACGTCTATTAAATAAAAGTTTCAGTTTCAAGCATCTACCGTGAGTTAATCTAAATTGGTGCAGATAAGGCATCTTCATGAGATTGTGTGGAATCAAGTAATGTGTTAATGGGACGATCCTGCAATAATGAGCAGCAGGAGTCTAGATGTTGTTACAGCAGTGCAAATGTACAGTTTTAAATGCACTATGTGAGTTGCAGTGGATACATACGTGGCAGTTTTTTTGACAGGCAAAGAACAAAACACCTCTCTTGAAATCTGCCTCGGCCGGCACCGAGGCCTCAAACAAATACAGATCTGAGGCTGAAGCAGATCTGACAGGTATCTAAAGAGGCAGCTGGTTCTCAGCTATCACCTAGCGCTGCTTGTAAACCCATTACTCATGATTACTTTGAAATGAAATATCAAATTCCTGAAACATGAGTTCAGTTTAGACAAAAGTGGAGATACTGAACGTCTGAGGTGAATGCGATTTGAGAAAAAGAAAAAAAAAAGAAAAAAAAAACACGTTTGATAAATCTTGATAATTAAAGAGCAACTCAAATCAATTCCACCGCGCCGGGTGATACAAGACTCGATGATGGGGCCCTCAGAAGGAAAATAAAAAGAACCTCTTCAGACAGATCACATAGGGAGGGATCGATATCTGTGAAAATAACAAAGCCCCAAAGAGTAGATTTAGCCACATGCAACCTGACATGTGTTTTTGCTAACAACTAGGGAAAGACTCGACGGCCACATTCCTCGATTTTCACCTTCAAATGGAACCAATTACTGTTTGCTGTCCAGTTTAAAGAAAGGTTTGTATCAACAGGCCACGCCTCATCCACAGACACAACAGACGACTCGCATGTGAATCTGCAAAAGGCATTCTGCTATTGTGCTATGAAATGGCACAATGTGCCTGGAAAACACATCCATCCATCCATCCATCCATCCATCCATCCATCCATCCATCCATCCATCCATCCATCCATCCATCCATCCATCCATCCATTAGTGGGGTGAGGAGGGTTGCTGGTGCCTGTCTCCAGCTAACGTTCCAGGCGAGAGGCGGGGTCACGCTGGACACATATAACACCACCTTTTTAAATTAATAGTTCATGCATTTCAAAAAATAAATCTCCATTCATATTATTGTTTATTTTAATGTGTCTGCGTTGAAATAGATGCTACATTAGAAACTACATCATCGTTTAAGAGTTTTTTTCTCACGATTTTTTAACATAAATTTAAATACATACTTTACTTTTTCATTCCGTACTTTTAGATGAATTTGCGTTGTGTTCACGCTAGTTTCTGAGCAGAAAAGTCTTATCTTTTTGGGTGGTTTGGATATTTTCACAAGGCTCAGCTCGACAGGGACTGTGTGCTTGCAGTGCTGAACATTTGTTTCTGTGCTTGCTTTTGTCCTCACAGACTTCAGGTATGGAACATGTGTGGAACGTATCTGGCAGGTAGCTGACATAACTCCAGGTATGAAACTTATTTTGAGTGCAGACACTAAAAACAAACCCAGACCATGTCCTCTGCTGTCAAGTGTAGACGATGAAGGTTTGTTTACTCCCTCAAACTCTTCTTTCTCTGTGTTTCGTAAGTCTGGATTTATTTTATTTTATTTTATTTATTGTTTTGTTGTGCCTTTTGCTTGAAAGCTTTAAAGAGAACATACTTAGTATAAAAAATGAAAAGTGTTTCCAGGAAGACTGAAGAGAACATCTAAAATGGTCCTCACTTTGTTCTGTGTCACCAACAAACGGAGCTGGAGTCTAATGCTTTGTGAGGTTTCTGAAGTAGGTCAAATTGCACTGCGGGAAGCATAAACGTACCGTCTGAGAGCTTCTCTCTGCCCCCGATGAGCTAATCAGATGTTTACACCTTCGGTAGAAACATTATTTGACTCTCCATATTAAGAAGTGGTGACACCGGCTCCTGATTTCTAATCATTTTGTATCGGAGAGATGGCTTCTTCTGCTTGTGTTTTCATCCACTTTGATATTAAACGGGTTATTCAGCAACAAAGTAACCATTTTGTTTACCTTTGCTCCTTTGGTGCACATTGATTTTTTTTTTTTTTTGTCTGAAGACAAATATTACACTGAGATGTGCTTATTTATTTTTTTTAATTTAAGTTAAGCTCAACATGTTTGAAATAAGAGGAACAATTCGTGGGAAAGCAAATATTGCAAACTTTACAGGAGTCCAACTCAAGGTCCTGGCAAAAGGATTTACTTCCCTTAACTTTTTGTTACCTTACAGCCACATATTTAAGGGTTTGGAGTATTTTACTTGAGACGTCAAACAAAGTTGCAAGTAATTATCACGTCAAAAGAAAATGATGTTTTTGAGATTGTTTTCCTTTTTCTTTTCTTTTTTTTTATGAATAAAAACAAATCTTCAGTCAGACTTTTGAATTTGACGATTGTAGGTTTGATGGAGAGTATCTGTGAACATCAAGATTCAAGGTTAATACAGACTCTCAATTGGGTTGCTTTCTTCTCCTTCTTCTTCTTCTTCTTCTTCTTCTTCTTCTTCTTCCTCTTCTTCCTCTTCTTCTTCTTTTATTTTTACATATTTGACAAACGATTTCATTACGATTGTTGATTGTCCAGAGGGTGTTTCCAACTCTACTTCTGCATTGCATTTGTGCTTCTTCTTCTTCCTCCTCCTCTCAGGACACACTTAAAACTGCAAAGACATGCAGTGTGATCAGTCACAGGAAGTAAAGTAGGATTCAGACTCACTACCAGTGTTATTTTTTCTTTTTATTTTTGGTCCTATAACATTTAGTGTGATCTCTCAGGGCAAATATGCTGTAATCGCCTTGAGTTTTGTAATTCAAATTCATCACACGGCCCTTTAATAGTTTATAAATTATGTATTTTTTTTATTATGGCTGCCAGTTTTGGCAAAGAGCAACTCAGTGTGTGAAACAATACGTGGCACAAACTACAGTTCAATCTGGAGAGACTCAAACGGAGAAAGAAGGCGATTAAAAGAGTTTAATGACAACATGAACATGAAAATAAATAAAGTCCTTTGGCGTTCAGGCCCCGGCCGGGGACATCGAGCTGGACTTCGATGAGCTCGATGAACATTCCTGATGCAGCATAAGAATGTAGACCCCCCCGGGGCCTGTACTGGTGGCGGCGGTCGGAGGAAGATGAGGCCTGAGAGCCGGGAGCAGAAGGTGGAGATGGGGTGGAGGTGGGTTGATCGCAGCTGGTGAGCAGAGGAGGCTATGGGTGAAGGTCCTTTTGAACTGAAGCCCAACGATGATTGGCTGGAGCGAGGATTGGTCCGCGCCGATAGGTCCAGGTTGCAGAGAGGTGGACGCTGATTGATGAGGCAGGTGCGACTAGAGTCTTCCAGACTGAACTTTTGTCAAGACTCCATCACATTCAAAACTGGCTGATATGTCGACACGTTTTTCTTTTTCTCTGGATCCGTTTTGAAAGGAGTCATCTACTGGAGCTGCACTGCCTTTCAAATGCAACCCCCAAAACCATCCTGCGTTTGTCACAAATGAACAATTCTTCCCGCAAACGCCACGTTGTCTCTCACGGCGCCTCGGCGAAAAACATTAAAGTGTCAGGAGCGATCGTGCCGAGCGACGTTTCACTTTCGACTCGATAATGAGATGCTAATCTGGCTCGGTTTTGGCTGCGTTCGGCTAATTAGGGGGGCCTTGTTGAAGGCTGCATCTCTAAATGTTGTTCATCAACAATCTTTCTTTGCGTTCATCCATATTAAAAAGCGTCACATTTGTGTCTCTAGGCCTGATTTCTTAAACTGATTCGTGAACAAATATTTTTTTTTTTTTACGTGAAACCACGAATTGAAAATGAAACCCGTCTCTGCATGTAAATGTATGAAACGAGTGACAGAAACAGCAATGTGGAGGCATGCACAGCGCTATGCAAAGAAAAGAAGAATCCATTTGTGAACAATATTTCTAAAGATGTTTGATTAACATCCGTAATCAAACATTTGCATCACTTCTCCCCCTGACAGATTTTGTCTTCCACTTTGTTTGTCCTAAAATCACAGAATTGAACCGGATCATGACGGAGGGTTAAATCGTACCGTGTCATCAGATTGTTTTGCCCTTAGGAAACATATTTTGGCTTCATACCAGAGATTAACAACACTAGAACGTATTAAACATCTTTGATACCTTGGGGCCCCTGACAGTCTACTACAAAATCCCAAAGTTTTTTTTTTTTTTTTTTTTTTTTTTCAGTCTTGGCAGACTGGAGCAGACAGATGAGTCACAGCTGATGATGAGGGGAGTTTGATACATTCAGCAGTGTTACAAATGTTGTTTCATTGTAGTAACACAAATGTGGTTTGGCAGAAAAAACATCAACTGCATCTTGTGAAAATGAAGACATTTGATATCTGAGACTAGTGTTGTATCCGAAGGGTGTAATTAATTTCAGCTTGAGTTGTTTTATATGGTTAAAATAGACCAAGACGTGGAGTTGAGGGTTTCATCGCCTTGTTACAATCCCTAACAGAGATGACAAATACACAATACGTAACAATGAACATTCGTACTATCCTATTAAAAATGAAAAACAAAGGCTTTTGGAGAATAATGCGGTTTTGGATTCACAACCAAAGAGAACCGTTTGAAATCCTGGTTTCCAGTTTTAATGGGAGAAGCCTTTGATCAAAGGACCCTGGAACAGATTCTCACTGTTGAAGTTATAGACATAGTTGCCTGAAACTATTTTGTGAAATTTGTAATTCTTTACATGCATCACCTTACCACCTTTAAGGTGTAAGTTACTCCACCCGTTCTGCCTGCAGGTGGTGGTCACACAGCCTGGTGGCGCTGTTTTATGGCAGCCCTGCTTCTGTCAGACTTGCCTCCATCATTAGGTGTGTTTCCATTGCAAATGTGCAAATGTGTGTGTTTTTCCAAATGTAAATGGAAAAACACACACAATTGTGGTTTTTCCATTTAAAAAGAAATGCAGTTAAAAATCACACATGAATAAGTTTGTTCATGCAATAAGTCATAAAAAAAACTCATTTCCTGTTGTCTCTTTGTCTTTTCCACCAGTAGCTGTAACATCCGGTTGTTGGTCATGTGACTCGTGTGATGCAGAAACAGTGTTTCTATTGCAGTTTTGCAAAGTACAATAAATTTTTATACAGCCAAAAACCCCACCTGATCCTCCCACCAAAAGGTTTGTTTGTATCACATAACAAGAGTTTTTTTTTATATATATATATTTTTTTTAATTAAATTCGAGCATTTCCATTTAGCAAATTTATTTTTGAAATATCAAATTGCCTAATTTTCAGGTTAGTGGAAATGCAGCTCATGTGTGAATTTGAGTTGTGGGTTAATGAGTGAATGTGGATTTAAGTCCTCTGGACTTGATAAATGGCTTTACAGGAGCAGGTCATTTACCACTTACTAATAGATTCCAACTCTTAAAGGAGTAAGCACTGTCTTGCAAATCCCCAACTGTATCGACATAGAAAGAGACGTTCCCCTCTGGGAGGCTCGGTCAGGTCCAGACGTACTGGGTCGGGCTCAGAACCCGTTTATGACTGCTTGCAGTTCTAGTTTTCCTAGTTTAATTAAAGACACAAAACAGCAGAGAATCGTTTCTTGATAAATAAATATTTTCACATAACCAAATACCAGATAAGGCCCACATTGATAAAATATCCATAAATCCTTTTATGACCAATTTAAACACTCAAATAGTTGCGAGTATAATAATCGTTGCGTTTAGCAAGAAGATGAGAGCAGTGTTCCGTCAGGGGCAAATTACTGCAATTAAAGAGCCGGTCTTTAAGTATTTTGAAGCCGAAAGGTCACATGGGTCCCCACTTAGCTGCTGACTGAACATTATTTCTGTATGCGATTAGTGTAAGGTCCCTTAGGAAAACTAAAAAAAAAGAAAGAAATCTCCCTCTGCCAGGATGTTTTATCAAAGTCCAGTGGCATGCGTCTCTCTTACTTCCTTTCAGTTTCCCTGCTTTATGAGGCGCTCTCTGTTATTTAGGGAGCAGATAAAGCATCCAAACCGCTGACTGAACACAGCGCAGACTCGACTATATTTACCAATACAGTTGGAGATGAATGCATATCCTCAACAGTTGGAACAGTTGCACTCCTTCATGCAAAATGAAGCTTTTGCCATAAATATCTAAAAGCCTAAACTGTCAAGCTCATAAAGATCATAAAATGCTCACTTTAGAAAGGCACCAGTGATATTTTTATCCAAGCGCACTGGGAGAGCGACAGATTTAAGATTCATGAGCTTGCATAATTGCGGCATTAATAAACCCTTCGGAGACATTAAGGAAAAGTTGTGTGGTATAAACAAGATGGAACGACAGAAGATGTTTTAAAACTTTTTAGTTCGTCAAGTCAGCGACAAATTGGGTTAATTGTGACAATATTTTACTGGAAAGTGTACATTATTGTAAGCCATATATATTTATTAGTCAGTTTGTTGTGTGTATTGCAGTAAACATTAAAACAATCCCGTTTTTAAAGCTTGTTTTGCAAAAATGAGCTGCATGGTTAGCAGAGGGAGAGAAAATACTTTTCCCCAAAGGTGATAAAAAAAACGACTTGGTGGAACAACGGACATTTGCAAGAGTCTAATGATTCTTCCAATAAATTCACCTCTTTCTCTTTTACGATTATTCTTCTCTTCTTCTGTTTTGTAATAGTTTTTGCCATAAACCAAATTTTCATAACCTCATCAGTTCAACTGGATTGAAGCGCTCTGACCTGAGGAGACTTTTGATTCTAACCAACAGCAGCTTCTCTTTTTGGTATCAACACTTGTATCTCGCTTTCGAACGTCATCTGGGCTGAGTGTTGGCGCCGCAGAATGGGACAGTAGATTACAAACAAAAACACATCAAAGTGCTGCACAAATCCACATCATGGCTTTGACTAATGTATGCAAACTGGATGCGCTCCCCGCGAGCCCAGAGGGAGAACAGAAGGGGCGCTTTCACAGATCCTAGTCGCAGGCACTCTGGGAGTGTAGAGGCCTTTTGATTGCACAACACATTCAACCTCATCTCTTGATCAGTCACTTTCAAATAAAAATGTCTCTTTTGTGTTCTTAAACCCTACAAACCCATCAAACATGTTTTAGTGACATGTAAACAAATATTGCAATATTCTAAAATTATCACTAATTCCACGGTGTGGTGACTGCTGCAGCTACATTGGGGAATCCATTATGAATCCTACAATGACATCATTTTTTGAAGAGGTATTAATTTGCCTGGTAATACCTAATTTGCTCTGTGTAATGGTTCTCTGGCATGTTTCGTTCAAGCAAATTTGTTTGAACAGCGAGGCGCTGAAAGTCATTTTTTCTCATGGTGACATGCATTAACAATACAATTTTTGCTTTTCTTTTTTTTTCTTTTTTCTGCAGTTCCACATTAAAGTTTGATGCAGCTCTTCTGTCCTGAATGGACCATCTTCATCTCCACTGCAGTAGCAAACAGGCAGCTCTTTTTTATAGATTACAGTCACTAAAATGTTGCATTGTGCCCTTGTTTATATTTTTAATAGTGTAATTCTGTAAAGACAAAATATGTCTGGTGGTTTAGCTCTGATTTACATATCTTGCTAAACTGCGGGTTTGAATATTGCAATACTTTCCTATAACAAAATAGACCTGCAGAAAGAAATCACTAATAAAATATCTTACATATGCATAATTATATGCTCTATATAGAGATTTTCTTTAGCTTTGATTGTATATCTCACAATTTTGTAATTTATCATTGTTTATTAAACTCTGAAAGCTGTGTGGCTTTAATAGTCTGTCCTAGAAGGCGGTTAGATGTGCCCTTTTTTTTTTTTTTTTTTTTTTTTTTTGAGCACCTGCCCCTTTAGTGGTCTCTGCATGGCCCTCGGTCAGTGGTGTGTTTTGTGGCGCAAGTAACTTCAGAAAGTATCGTGTTGAAACGTCCTAAATTGTCTGGCCCAAGGAATAAAAGAGAAATGAAAAGAGGAAGAAGAAAAACGTGACAGAAATGGAGGCTTTAGTTATTTAGCAGAGTGTAGCAGCTATGCTAGCTAGCCAAACACGGAGCTAATCAATTTGTAGCCTAGCCAGCGGTTCGCCATTGCTTTCATTCAGCCGTCAACTCAAACGCCACATTTTCATGACAGTCAACACGCCGGCCTGAACTGTGGCACCCCTGGTCAAAGTGACACGTTTTGTCTTCCGCTGTTGTCGTTGAGAGAATCAGGGTTTTCATGCCACTCCATTCACTTGCAGAGTTGAGGCCGTGCTTAATGAGGCTTGGCTGTTTAAAGGCCAAATCAGTCCCAGTTCAGTACTGGTGATTGCATGGAGCTGCTCATCCAGAGTCAATAATTAGTGTCTTATTATGGAAACAAAGTTATGCACAAAAATCTACTACAAACATTTAGCAAGATATGACAAGTCCCCACTGCTATTACATGTTACCAGGCTTCCAGTAAAATCTCAACAATATTTAGATATGATGCTGATTTGTCTTTTGGCCAAGATTTTGAAATTGTATTTATAGGTATTTATCGTTTTATCAAATCCTCGTACATTTACTAGTCATTATGGTTCAGATAAACAATTTAGTGATCCTTAGTTGTAGAGTGAGTTATATTAGGTTTAATAGGAAATACTTAACCTGTTTTAAAGGCATGCATTTTTTTTTGTAAAAGAGCAATCTGTATAAACAAGCAGATTTATCCACAAACATGATATCTAATAAACAATAGTGAAATTTTAATTTATCCAGTCTTTAAGTTTTTACAAACTGAACATGATTGGTTAGTTTCGATTATACTTCACTGTAGGATTAGGATTGAACTGGAATTTGCATATGATAAAATGACTGCGTTGAACTGAAAGGAAATGGAATTGCTTGGTTTCATTTTGAATTGATTTGCATTCTCTCTAGTGTAAAGATGTTTGTGGTAATTTGAGGATAAGTAAAATAAACTGGCCTAAAATGACTGAATTGCCAAATGAAAGTAAATGTCCAATATGTTTTATTTTATTAACCAGTAGAAAGAAAAAGTCAATATTTCCAAACCAATCAATGCTTTTCATTTGATAACTTTAGTTCTAATATTGTTTTTTATTAAGGTTTATAATATTTTAAATGGTTTGGAAAAGCTAAGCAGTCGGCCATGACATAACCAAATCTTTAATGCAAATTGAAGATGATTTCTTTGTACTTAGATACCCCGATGTGACAAACACAATATATTTATGTTGCTGCCTCACGTCTTGAGTCGGCTTTGTTTTTCCATGTCTCAGACAAAACTGAAATAACCAATTCTCTACAATGATTTCCGTTCAGGTTTTGCAGTTTCATTAAAACAAAACAAGCTTTAGATTAGGATTGTCTAAAACAAGGATTTTCCTACCAACACTTGACACGCTATGCTGGTATTTGGGGTAGGCCCTCCTGCTTTGCTGGATGTGATAAATACTCACAATTAGTCATACATGAACAACCACATTGATGCACTAAGCTAATTGCAGGTGCTAAAATCAGGGAAAGCATTACAAAGCATGGAGGGCGCCCGCAGGCAGAAACCCAACTTACAAAAAACTAATGAACCGTATGTAAACAATATTCCTCTCAACCTTCACTCCCCTACGGCGGTGCATTGTGTAAAACATTGGTGTATTTCATCACACAGAAACACAAAATAAAGTAGAAGTGAATATAAGTTCTGCTTTTTTTTTAACAGCAGTGAAATAAAAACAGTTTTACTACTCCTGTCAAATATATATATATATATATATATATAAAAGCAAAAAGCAAACAATAACTCCCATATACACCACTTAACATTCTGAAAAAACACACTATGGCCTCTGCATTGAAACACTTCTTGAATAAATGTGGAGATCATTTGTTTATTTGTATAGCATAAATAGACGAGGCAGTTCAAAGTGCTTCAAATCATAAAAAAACATTATACATCAATAACCAGTACATTTAGTCAAGTCCATCATCAAAATAATCAAATTTACCAATCAATGTTCCATTTATTGCTATTAAAGGCAGCATTAAACATTTGGGTTACTAGCCTTTATTTAAAAGACCTCAGTGTTTCAGCTGGTTTGTAGTTTTATGGAAGTTTGTTCCAGATTAGAGGAGCATAGAAGCTAAATGCTGCTTCTCCATGTTTGGTTCTGGTTCTGTTGATGCAGAGCAGACCAGAACCAGAAGACCTGAAAGGTCTGCAAGGTTCATACATCAAAGATGTTTGTTTTGAGGAAAACAGTTTTACGATATTCTTTTAAATTGTAAAAAAGTGCAGTATTAGATTGAGCCACCATACATCGGCATGGCTTTGGTGTGCAAAATTTAAAACAAGTTTCTTAACCAAGAAGATTTTTTTAAAATCAAAATCTGTCCTACTAGTTATTGAGACTGTTTAGTAAAATATACTTACTTAGTAAAATGTTGTAGATATAAAGTAAGTGTTGATGTTTGAGTATTTCATACTCTTATTTGTTAGAAAGAAATAAAAAGAGCTTTAAGTGCTCTCTTGTTTTGGGTAATAAAATCCGCTCATCAGGATGATTCTCAACATTTAGTCAAAGAAAGGTTGTAAAAGAGCTCCACACTTTGAAATCATTTGGTTTTGCTGATTTGTATTAGAAAGAAAAATGCTGACAAAAAATATATCAATGGGTTATGCAAAAGATATTTATTACAACATAGTTTGTGATTCTGGAAACCTTGAGTTTAGGAAACAAAAGCTGATTTTCTTAATTGTCTACTAAATATTATTAAAATATCCTCTTGTTTCATGATTGGATTTTAATGTTAATCATAGCTGTAGAGTCATCTATGGTGGTCTTTGACAAAGTTTATGCAATACATGTAGAGAGGTTTTTGTAGAATTTCTTTGTTTTTTTCTATTTCCAGAATATCCCCCAACTCTTCTTTGATTCTTTCTTCTCACACACTGCTCAATATTCTGTGGGATTTTAGGTACAAATCCTAAAAAAGAAAAATTTAATAAAAATAATAATAATTTGAATAAATAAAGACAAATTAGGAGAAATATAGAAATGGACAGAAAATCAATAAAAAAAAAATAACTAAAAAACCCAAAACAACCAAAAACAAACTTGTATGACATTTATTTTATTTCTATTGCTATTTAGTGGTGTCATGTTTTGATCCTTATTTTTTTTTTTCCTTTGGTCTGATTTAACGTATCATCACAGAACGGTTTCAGACCTTAATTTGAACTGAATAAAGTTGTCCAACATTACAGCTCAGCTCTTCTGGTACTTGAGCATCAACAGCAGTGGCGTACACAGACATTTTGAGGGTCAGGTGCTCAAGTGGCAAAAGACAGGCACCTTGAACTATCAGTCGCTTTAGTAATGTGAATTTATTTTTTTTTAAGTCACATCTCCTACATTATCTGTATATTTATGTATTTCAAATCAATAGCCATATGCTGTCAGGGGCCACATACAATACACTGTCAAAAAAAACAAAAAAAAAAACAATCTGAACGGCTCCGTTTTGTCCAGAGGAAAAAATGTCAGGTGCTGTAGCGCCTCCTAGTGTCTTATCTGTGCTCGTCAATGATCAGGAGAAAGCTTCTTCTTCACCACCGGTCCTAGTCGCATTCTGAGTGACAGGAAAACAAAACTAGTACTTACATTCTCATTGTGAGTAATCACTGTGGTATTGCATGCTCACAAATGTAGTTTTTTTCTTACTGAACTTCATGGCAGCATGTTTTGTGAAGCTATTATATGAAATACACAAGACATTTTCAAATACATATGTGTTGTTAAGTATGTCTATATTTTAGGGGCAGCTTTTTAGTAGATTTGCATCATCATCCCAGCTGTACCTACTATTTTCCAACAGAGAATATTTTTATTAGCATCTTTTGTGAATAACATCACATTAGGGAAAATCTAGCCTTCAGTGAAGCAGTGGGAACTTGTGCCATTTTTGAATTGTGGTTTCAAATTGGACAAAAAAATAATGCTAATGTTGGGTTTGGGTTTTCCACATCTAATGGGACGTCACACAGGCAGAAAACTTTCTCCCAGAATGCTTTCATATCCTTCTGCTCTCACAAGTTTTATCATTTGCATAAAATGTCCTATTTGTTTTTTTACGTCCCTTCCTGCAGTGACAGTAAATAAAGCAGTGGTGAGCGCAGATGTCCTGATGTTCCTTTTTCCTGGCCTTTCCCTGAATGTTTAGAGTCCACTCCTATGGAACTCGGTTCCTTAAATATTTTTAGGTAGCGCAGCAGAAATTAACATACAGAATAGCTGTCTGGAGAAGGTGTGTGTGTGTTCATGAATTTCATACATAGGTAAAATATTTCCTGTATGCTTTCTCTCGAATACATTTCCTGTTTCAGAGTCTAGTTCAAAACAAAAGATTTAGATTGGTGTATTTTGCCATCTAAGGTTCTCAAGCACCAAATAAACCAAGTATTTCATTATGCTTATTTCCCAGCTAAGGTGAACATTAGAAGAAAAAATATGCTGAAAATGCTCAGCTCAGTTAGATTTTCTTATATTTATTGACATAAAAGAATAGCTAAATGAAAGCAGATGTGTCTCAAAACACCTGCGATCACACGTCCTGGCTACTGACTTTAACCATAGCAATGTGAGGAACTGTTGAAATAATCCAAGTTATTTCTAAGATTGGCTAGACTTAATATGCCTTAATTCATTAACAGCTATTAGTAAATATACACATTCAATAGAAGTAGTTGTTAAATTAGTGAATTGTCACAAATAGGCATTATATACTCTGATCTCAAGATGGCAGCAAAGCACCGCCAAAATAATTATTTTTGTGTGTATATTAGCTTACAAGAGGTCACACATTTATCTGTTTTGTCTTATGGCTAGTTCACACAGCAAGATTTTAAAATTGACTGACAATTTTCAAAACCTGAGAGACCACACACACCATAAAAAATATTAATATTAGGTTTGGTCATACAGTGTGTGGTGTCAAGCCACATGGCAGGAGCAACTCACCAACGTTCAGATATCAGATGGGAAATCTCGCAAAGCCTCTCAAGTGTAAACGCGAGTTCGGAGTAAAGAAACATGGCCGACTGAGAAGAAGCAACGGCAGTAGTTTGTGGACTAGGAAAATCCAGCATATAAGAAGTCTAAGACGTCTGCTGGACTTTCTGGAGGTCCATGGAAGGAGCATGTTGAATATCCCCGATATGAAATCGGACCAGGTCACTCTGGACACATCACACATGTCATGAAAATCTCTGAAGATTGTCTTAAGAGCCATACCAATAATCAGAACGTTCTTAAGATTGTCGGAAGGGAAAAATAGGGACTAAAATCAGCATAAAAATCTTACCGTGTGAATTAGATATTTATTGCATTCATGATGGGAGCGTGGTGGAGTGATTCTGGTGCATAAGTTCTTTATAGAGACTTTTATTCATAATTAGCCATTTGTTTACTGCATGATTACTAAAATATTGTCAGCCTCATTTTTTTTTACATTGTCCAGGTTTCAGTGTGCTTTGAGAACGATGCAGTCAGAACATCAGTGGTGATAAGGTTAATGAAACTTTGGATCTTAAAAAGAAAACCTTTCACCCGCCCAGAATCCCTCAAGCCAAAATGTGGCATCCTGAAATTAAAGCTCGCTTGATTCGTTTGCCCAGGTTCAGGTGCTTGTTGGCACAAACCATATCAGCCAATCACGTGGCAGCAACTCAGTGCTATCTGGCAAAAGGATTTCAAGCTAATAACCTCTAATTTAATTTGAGAATCATAATTGGAAAGAGTGCGAGTTTAATTGCTTCTGTTATTGGTGCCAAATATGATGGTCTGAGTATTTATTAAAGTGGAAATATGACTCATCACCATTCGTTGGCTTTACGGAGAATAGTGTTAAAAAGAGGAAATGTTGCTGTGCAGACAAAAATGCCTGCATGATATCAAAGTTTACAGAAGGATGATAAAAATGCAGCTGTATCTTAAATAAACCACTGTGTGAGGAATACTATTTGTAAAGAGATGCCACAAATGGAGAACTTTTCTCAACAGGTGAGGGGGTGAGCAGGTTGTTCAAAGGGCTTGGCTTGTTTGACACAGTGCAGTGTGAAAGCAAACCACAGCAGCTGAAAATGTAACAAAAGTTGTAATTTTAGTCACCAATCGAATGGAGTGTACCAGACTACCAGGTGTGAAAACATCCTTACACACCACAGCCAACCTGAGCCACTTCATCACCACAGTACTCTTCCAGCATTGTGCCAGGAAGCTCAAATCATCTCAGATTAGTTTCTTAAAGATGATCATGAGTTCACTGTTGGTTCATTAGATCTCAGTCCGGCAGAGCATTTTAGTCGTGAGGTAAAACGGATGGATGTGTCTGAAGCCATGTGGACGATTTGAGAATTAAAGCTGAAAATCTGTCAGTTTCTTGAGTATCTTGGTATAAATTATATTCATGGTTTTACAGTTTGTTTGGTTTTTTTTCTTCTGTTGAACGTTGAGGATAAAAAATAAAAAAAAACTATGAAATGTCTAAATGAGCAATATTTTGTCCACCTTTTGAGTTTCACTGTGCTGGTGGGAAAATAAAACACCATGTTATACAGCTTGGAAGGTTCCCACTCTATAACCAAGCAAACTTCCCAAATGTAAAACATTTCAAAAGAAAAGAAGAAAAAAGTTTCTGGCAGAATGCTAGTTTCTTTTTACTTGATTTTCACATTAGTGTTTTCTGTTCTCTTGTACTCTATATTTTATCACTTAAAATCTAGGTGAATGTGGGTCATTTGTGTTTAAGAAATATATTTCTCTAAAATTATCCAGTTTCCATTAGGAATATTCTGTAGAACTAAAAACTCTCCATTTGTATTCCGACACTTTTATTTCAGGCCTTTTTCATTGTTACTTTTCCCTCTAATTTTGACAGAGGTCAACCAATGTAAAACATTTTTAATTAGTTCTTTTCAATTCACTGTTAAATATCTTTTGTTTTTCTTTTTGCATTTTGAGAGATAATGAAGAAAATTTCTACATAAAAAAAGGTCTTTAAACATCCATTTATCTGAGAAAAAAAGAATCCTTGTATCCATTTTTGTCAGCAACATTTATAGTTCTAACACATAACATCAGTTTGACCAGAATAACATAATTTTATGGGCCGAGTAGTCAAAATAACGCTTCGGATGAACATAATGAAAGTGAATGGTGTGACATTTAAACATTTGTATCTTCTTCACAAATGATTTAGGAACAAAGGGAGGCCGATTACAACGGATGTAATGTTATGGATGGACTTTAAACGTCGACAGTAACCATAACTGACTCATCATGCTGTTATGGCTTCGTCTTTTATGTGAGGCAGACGTTTTCACACCGGTTAAAGGCAGAAAAACCTAGGATTTAAAAACAAAAAATACTGATAAATATTGAGTAGTTTCTGCAAGAAAACCCACATTTATATTGATTTTTTTGTACAGCCATGAAGTCCAAGGAATCAAGCCCGAGTAATTAGGGAAGAATCATTACTGCGTGTATCCAGATTTAGACATCTGAATGCACCGAGAGATAACCGCCAACGAAGTCGTGGCCAAACCCTAATTGCATTTTCGAGTCAAAGGCGTCAGATCAATGACTGTCTGCAGCCTTTTACCGTGTCCTTCACCCAGGAATACACCAATGAGGCTGATAACAGGGAGATGGAATCAGTTCAGGTCAGTGGATGTCGTCAGGCTGCCATTTGTATCAGTCAAACAGCTCCATAATAAAACTCGCAGATGGAAATTTCATTAGGGAGCTGCTCAGTATGCGCACTGACCAACTGCTGCCATCGTTTGGCTGCCTCTCATTATTCTACATCATCGTATCTGAAACCTGCTTGGTGGATTAGTTTCTTTTTTTCTATTATTATTATTTATGTATTGAACATTATCTTGCTTTCTGTCTTTATCAGGAACCAGTCTGAGAGAAGAATAACCAGCTGCCTGTTGAGTGGGAA
>NW_006799956.1:3786135-3847090 GCF_000485575.1 Poecilia formosa | reverse complement strand
GAAACGTCCTAAATTGTCTGGCGCCCAAGGAATAAAAGAGAAATGAAAAGAGGAAGAAGAAAAACGTGACAGAAATGGAGGCTTTAGTTATTTAGCAGAGTGTAGCAGCTATGCTAGCTAGCCAAACACGGAGCTAATCAATTTGTAGCCTAGCCAGCGGTTCGCCATTGCTTTCATTCAGCCGTCAACTCAAACGCCACATTTTCATGACAGTCAACACGCCGGCCTGAACTGTGGCACCCCTGGTCAAAGAGACACATTTTGTCTTCCGCTGTTGTCGTTGAGAGAATCAGGGTTTTCATGCCACTCCATTCACTTGCAGAGTTGAGGCCGTGCTTAATGAGGCTTGGCTGTTTAAAGGCCAAATCAGTCCCAGTTCAGTACTGGTGATTGCATGGAGCTGCTCATCCAGAGTCAATAATTAGTGTCTTATTATGGAAACAAAGTTATGCACAAAAATCTACTACAAACATTTAGCAAGATATGACAAGTCCCCACTGCTATTACATGTTACCAGGCTTCCAGTAAAATCTCAACAATATTTAGATATGATGCCGATTTGTCTTTTGGCCAAGTTTTTGAAATTTTATTTATAGGTATTTATCGTTTT
The DNA here is from genome assembly GCF_000485575.1 of Poecilia formosa. Classification (NCBI taxonomy): domain Eukaryota; kingdom Metazoa; phylum Chordata; class Actinopteri; order Cyprinodontiformes; family Poeciliidae; genus Poecilia; species Poecilia formosa. The sequence continues at coordinate 3,846,480 of NW_006799956.1, read as the reverse complement.
ATCAAATCCTCGTACATTTACTAGTCATTATGGTTCAGATAAACAATTTAGTGATGCTTAGTTGTAGAATGAGTTATATTATGTTTAATAGGAAATACTTAGCCTGTTTTAAAGGCATGCATTCTTTTTTGTAAAAGAGCAATCTGTATAAACAAGCAGATTTATCCACAAACATGATATCTAATAAACAATAGTGAAATTTTAATTTATCCAGTCTTTAAGTTTTTACAAACTGAACATGATTAGTTAGTTTCGATTATACTTCACTGTAGGATTAGGATTGAACTGGAATTTGCATATGATAAAATGACTGCGTTGAACTGAAAGGAAATGGAATTGCTTGATTTCATTTTTGAATTGATTTGCATTCTATCTTTTCTTGTTTCTAGTGTAAAGATGTTTGTGGTAATTTGAGGATAAGTAAAATAAACTGGCCTAAAATGACTGAATTGCCAAATGAAAGTAAATGTCCAATATGTTTTATTTTATTAACCAGTAGAAAGAAAAAGTCAATATTTCCAAACCAATCAATGCTTTTCATTTGATAACTTTAGTTGTAATATTGTTTTTTATTAAGATTTATAATATTTTAAATGGTTTGGAAAAGCTAAGCAGTCGGCCATGACATAAAATTTTTAATGCAAATTGAAGATGATTTCTTTGTACTTAGATACCCCGATGTGACAAACACAATATATTTATGTTGCTGCCTCACGTCTTGAGTCGGCTTTGTTTTTCCATGTCTCAGACAAAACTGAAATAACCAATTCTCTACAATGATTTCCGTTCAGGTTTTGCAGTTTCATTAAAACAAAACAAGCTTTAGATTAGGATTGTCTAAAACAAGGATTTTCCTACCAACACTTGACACGCTATGCTGGTATTTGGGGTAGGCCCTCCTGCTTTGCTGGATGTGATAAATACTCACAATTAGTCATACATGAACAACCACATTGATGCACTAAGCTAATTGCAGGTGCTAAAATCAGGGAAAGCATTACAAAGCATGGAGGGCGCCCGCAGGCAGAAACCCAACTTACAAAAAACTAATGAACCGTATGTAAACAATATTCCTCTCAACCTTCACTCCCCTACGGCGGTGCATTGTGTAAAACATTGGTGTATTTCATCACACAGAAACACAAAATAAAGTAGAAGTGAATATAAGTTCTGCTTTTTTTTTAACAGCAGTGAAATAAAAACAGTTTTACTACTCCTGTCAAATATATATATATATATATATATATAAAAGCAAAAAGCAAACAATAACTCCCATATACACCACTTAACATTCTGAAAAAACACACTATGGCCTCTGCATTGAAACACTTCTTGAATAAATATGGAGATCATTTGTTTATTTGTATAGCATAAATAGACAAGGCAGTTCAAAGTGCTTCAAATCATAAAAAACATTATACATCAATAACCAGGACATTTAGTCAAGTCCATCATCAAAATAATCAAATTTACCAATCAATGTTCCATTTATTGCTATTAAAGGCAGCATTAAACATTTGGGTTACTAGCCTTTATTTAAAAGACCTCAGTGTTTCAGCTGGTTTGTAGTTTTATGGAAGTTTGTTCCAGATTAGAGGAGCATAGAAACTGAATGCTGCTTCTCCATGTTTGGTTCTGGTTCTGTTGATGCAGAGCAGACCAGAACCAGAAGACCTGAAAGGTCTGCAAGGTTCATACATCAAAGATGTTTGTTTTGAGGAAAACAGTTTTACGATATTCTTTTAAATTGTAAAAAAGTGCAGTATTAGATTGAGCCACCATACATCGGCATGGCTTTGGTGTGCAAAATTTAAAACAAGTTTCTTAACCAAGAAGATTTTTTTAAAATCAAAATCTGTCCTACTAGTTATTGAGACTGTTTAGTAAAATATACTTACTTAGTAAAATGTTGTAGATATAAAGTAAGTGTTGATGTTTGAGTATTTCATACTCTTATTTGTTAGAAAGAAATAAAAAGAGCTTTAAGTGCTCTCTTGTTTTGGGTAATAAAATCCGCTCATCAGGATGATTCTCAACATTTAGTCAAAGAAAGGTTGTAAAAGAGCTCCACACTTTGAAATCATTTGGTGTTGCTGATTTGTATTAGAAAGAAAAATGCTGACAAAAAATATATCAATGGGTTATGCAAAAGATATTTATTACAACATAGTTTGTGATTCTGGAAACCTTGAGTTTAGGAAACAAAAGCTGATTTTCTTAATTGTCTCCTAAATATTATTAAAATATCCTCTTGTTTCATGATTGGATTTTAATGTTAATCATAGCTGTAGAGTCATCTATGGTGGTCTTTGACAAAGTTTATGCAATACATGTAGAGAGGTTTTTGTAGAATTTCTTTGTTTTTTTCTATTTCCAGAATATCCCCCAACTCTTCTTTGATTCTTTCTTCTCACACATTGCTCAATATTCTGTGGGATTTTAGGTACAAATCCTAAAAAAGAAAAATTTAATAAAAATAATAATAATTTGAATAAATAAAGACAAATTAGGAGAAATATAGAAATGGACAGAAAATCAATAAAAAAAAAATAACTAAAAAACCCAAAACAACCAAAAACAAACGTGTAAGACATTTATTTTATTTCTATTGCTATTTAGTGGTGTCATGTTTTGATCCTTATTTTTTTTTTTTCTTTGGTCTGATTTAACGTATCATCACAGAACGGTTTCAGACCTTAATTTGAACTGAATAAAGTTGTCCAACATTACAGCTCAGCTCTGCTGGTGCTTGAGCATCAACAGCAGTGGCGTACACAGACATTTTGAGGGTCAGGTGCTCAAGTGGCAAAAGACAGGCACCTTGAACTATCAGTCGCTTTAGTAATGTGAATTTATTTTTTTTTAAGTCACATCTCCTACATTATCTGTATATTTATGTATTTCAAATCAATAGCCATATGCTGTCAGGGGCCACATACAATACACTGTCAAAAAAAACAAAAAAAAAAACAATCTGAACGGCTCCGTTTTGTCCAGAGGAAAAAATGTCAGGTGCTGTAGCGCCTCCTAGTGTCTTATCTGTGCTCGTCAATGATCAGGAGAAAGCTTCTTCTTCACCACCGGTCCTAGTCGCATTCTGAGTGACAGAAAAACAAAACTAGTACTTACATTCTCATTGTGAGTAATCACTGTGGTATTGCATGCTCACAAATGTAGTGTTTTTCTTACTGAACTTCATGGCAGCATGTTTTGTGAAGCTATTATATGAAATACACAAGACATTTTCAAATACATATGTGTTGTTAAGTATGTCTATATTTTAGGGGCAGCTTTTTAGTAGATTTGCATCATCATCCCAGCTGTACCTACTATTTTCCAACAGAGAATATTTTTATTAGCATCTTTTGTGAATAACATCACATTAGGGAAAATCTAGCCTTTAGTGAAGCAGTGGGAACTTGTGCCATTTTTGAATTGTGGTTTCAAATTGGACAAAAAAATAATGCTAATGTTGGGTTTGGGTTTTCCACATCTAATGGGACGTCACACAGGCAGAAAACTTTCTCCCAGAATGCTTTCATATCCTTCTGCTCTCACAAGTTTTATCATTTGCATAAAATGTCCTATTTGTTTTTTTACGTCCCTTCCTGCAGTGACAGTAAATAAAGCAGTGGTGAGCGCAGATGTCCTGATGTTCCTTTTTCCTGGCCTTTCCCTGAATGTTTAGAGTCCACTCCTATGGAACTCTGTTCCTTAAATATTTTTAGGTAGCACAGCAGAAATTAACATACAGAATAGCTGTCTGGAGAAGGTGTGTGTGTGTTCATGAATTTCATACATATGTAAAATATTTACTGTATGCTTTCTCTCGAATACATTTCCTGTTTCAGAGTCTAGTTCAAAACAAAAGATTTAGATTGGTGTATTTTGCCATCTAAGGTTCTCAAGCACCAAATAAACCAAGTATTTCATTATGCTTATTTCCCAGCTAAGGTGAACATTAGAAAAAAAAATATGCTGAAAATGCTCAGCTCAGTTAGATTTTCTTATATTTATTGACATAAAAGAATAGCTAAATGAAAGCAGATGTGTCTCAAAACATCTGCGATCACATGTCCTGGCTACTGACTTTAACCGTTGCAATGTGAGGAACTGTTGAGTTAATCCAAGTTATTTCTAAGATTGGCTAGACTTAATATGCCTTAATTCATTAACAGCTATTAGTAAATATACACATTCAATAGAAGTAGTTGTTAAATTAGTGAATTGTCACAAATAAGCATTATATACTCTGATCTCAAGATGGCAGCAAAGCACCGCCAAAATAATTATTTTTGTGTGTATATTAGCTTACAAGAGGTCACACATTTATCTGTTTTGTCTTATGGCTAGTTCACACAGCAAGATTTTAAAATTGACTGACAATTTTCAAAACCTGAGAGACCACACACACCATAAAAAATATTAATATTAGGTTTGGTCATACAGTGTGTGGTGTCAAGCCACATGGCAGGAGCAACTCACCAACGTTCAGATATCAGATGGGAAATCTCGCAAAGCCTCTCAAGTGTAAACGCGAGTTCGGAGTAAAGAAACATGGCCGACTGAGAAGAAGTAGCGGCAGTAGTTTGTGGACTAGGAAAATCCAGCATATAAGAAGTCTAAGACGTCTGCTGGACTTTCTGGAGGTCCATGGAAGGAGCATGTTGAATATCCCCGATATGAAATCGGACCAGGTCACTCTGGACACATCACACATGTCATGAAAATCTCTGAAGATTGTCTTAAGAGCCATACCAATAATCAGAACGTTCTTAAGATTGTCGGAAGGGAAAAATAGGGACTAAAATCAGCATAAAAATCTTACCGTGTGAATTAGATATTTATTGCATTCATGATGGGAGCGTGGTGGAGTGATTCTGGTGCATAAGTTCTTTATAGAGACTTTTATTCATAATTAGTTTTTTTTTTTGGTTGAGGCATTGCATGTTTGGATAATTGGATGTCCCTACGAAGAAATCTGTATTACTTATAAGTCAGCAATGCCTGTCTACCGGCCTCAGTTCAGTCTCCTTGGTAACCAACGGCAATGTTGGTCAGCTCTGCTGGCCCTGCTGCTTTTGGGTGATGTACTTAGCTTCTCGAAGAAAGAGGTAACGTAGTCCTGTAGAAATGTTGTATAAACACTATAAAATCCACCTTTTTCCTCCATTGTTAAAATCCAACTGAACAGTAGTATTTAAATTTGCACCACACGAAGCTCTGCTGAATCCATGGAGTCTTTTTTTAATCGAAATACTGAGTGTTTAGCACAAAGGTTTGAGGCATGAGGTTTGAGTCTACAATAAGTAGAAACTGATAAGCAGGAGGTCACGGTTCACTAAAGCAGTACACTGACCTTTTTCAAATATACGTCACGCTGTTAATAGGATTGACGGAGCTAACACAATATATGGTTTAAATTTCTTCCAAAACCTGTGATAAGGGATGAATAAAGGTTACTGGAACATTGAACAGATTTAAAACTTTTTTTTTATATTAAAGGAAGATGGAGGCATCAATATAATGGCTGCTCCTGTAAATCTGATACATCAGGCAACTTTAGTCTCGGTTTGGAGCCCAAATATCAAGTTCATCACTGAAATCTCTTATTATTCTTTCATTTACAATTACAGATTGGATGCTCTGTTTTTTGCACCGTTCACATAAATCTGAAAGTAAAAAGTGATAAAGCCATTTGTTTACTGCATGATTACTAAAATATTGTCAGTCTCATTTTTTTTTTACATTGTCCAGGTTTCAGTGTGCTTTGAGAACGATGCAGTCAGAACATCAGTGGTGATAAGGTTAATGAAACTTTGGATCTTAAAAAGAAAACCTTTCACCCGCCCAGAATCCCTCAAGCCAAAATGTGGCATCCTGAAATTAAAGCTCGCTTGATTCGTTTGCCCAGGTTCAGGTGCTTGTTGGCACAAAGCATATCAGCCAATCATGTGGCAGCAACTCAGTGCTTTCTGGCAAAAGGTTTTCAAGCTAATAACCTCTAATTTAATTTGAGAATCATAATTGGAAAGAGTGTGAGTTTAATTGCTTCTGTTGTTGGTGCCAAATATGATGGTCTGAGTATTTATTAAAGTGGAAATATGACTCATCACCATTCGTTGGCTTTACGGAGAATAGTGTTAAAAAGAGGAAATGTTGCTGTGCAGACAAAAATGCCTGCATGATATCAAAGTTTACAGAAGGATGATAAAAATGCAGCTGTATCTTAAATAAACCACTGTGTGAGGAATACTATTTGTAAAGAGATGCCACAAATGGAGAACTTTTCTCAACAGGTGAGGGGGTGAGCAGGTTGTTCAAAGGGCTTGGCTTGTTTGGCACAGTGCAGTGTGAAAGCAAACCACAGCAGCTGAAAATGTAACAAAAGTTGTAATTTTAGTCACCAATCGAACAGAGTGTACCAGACTACCAGGTGTGAAAACATCCTTACACACCACAGCCAAGCTGAGCCACTTCATCACCACAGTGGACTCATCTTCCAGTGATTACTTCCAGCATTGTGCCAGGAAGCTCAAATCATCTCAGATTAGTTTCTTAAACATGATCATGAGTTCACTGTTGGTTCATTAGATCTCAGTCCGGCAGAGCATTTTAGTCGTGAGGTAAAACGGATGGATGTGTCTGAAGCCATGTGGACGATTTGAGAATTAAAGCTGAAAATCTGTCAGACAGTTTCTTGAGTATCTTGGTATAAATTATATTCATGGTTTTACAGTTTGTTTGGTTTTTTTTCTTCTGTTGAACGTTGAGGATAAAAAATAAAAAAAAACTATGAAATGTCTAAATGAGCAATGTTTTTTCCACCTTTTGAGTTTCACTGTGCTGGTGGGAAAATAAAACACCATGTTATGCAGCTTGGAAGGTTGCCACTCTATAACCAAGCAAGCTTCCCAAATGTAAAACATTTCAAAAGAAAAGAAGAAAAAAGTTTCTGGCAGAATGCTAGTTTCTTTTTACTTGATTTTCACATTAGTGTTTTCTGTTTTCTTGTACTGTATATTTTATCACTTAAAATCTAAGTGAATGTAGGTCATTTGTGTTTAAGAAATATATTTCTCTAAAATTATCCAGTTTCCATTAGGAATATTCTGTAGAACTAAAAACTCTCCATTTGTATTCCGACACTTTTATTTCAGGCCTTTTTCATTGTTACTTTTCCCTCTAATTTTGACAGAGGTCAACCAATGTAAAACATTTTTAATTAGTTCTTTTCAATTCACTGTTAAATATCTTTTGTTTTTCTTTTTGCATTTTGAGAGATAATGAAGAAAATTTCTACATAAAAAAAGGTCTTTAAACATCCATTTATCTGAGAAAAAAAGAATCCTTGTATCCATTTTTGTCAGCAACATTTATAGTTCTAACACATAACATCAGTTTGACCAGAATAACATAATTTTATGGGCCAAGTAGTCAAAATAACGCTTCGGATGAACATAATGAAAGTGAATGGTGTGACATTTAAACATTTGTATCTTCTTCACAAATGATTTAGGAACAAAGGGAGGCCGATTACAACGGATGTAATGTTATGGATGGACTTTAAACGTCGACAGTAACCATAACTGACTCATCATGCTGTTATGGCTTCGTCTTTTATGTGAGGCAGACGTTTTCACACCGGTTAAAGGCAGAAAAACCTAGGATTTAAAAACAAAAAATACTGATAAATATTGAGTAGTTTCTGCAAGAAAACCCACATTTATATTGATTTTTTTGTACAGCCATGAAGTCCAAGGAATCAAGCCCGAGTAATTAGGGAAGAATCATTACTGCGTGTATCCAGATTTAGACATCTGAATGCACCGAGAGATAACCGCCAACGAAGTCGTGGCCAAACCCTAATTGCATTTTCGAGTCAAAGGCGTCAGATCAATGACTGTCTGCAGCCTTTTACCGTGTCCTTCACCCAGGAATACACCAATGAGGCTGATAACAGGGAGATGGAATCAGTTCAGGTCAGTGGATGTCGTCAGGCTGCCATTTGTATCAGTCAAACAGCTCCATAATAAAACTCGCAGATGGAAATTTCATTAGGGAGCTGCTCAGTATGCGCACTGACCAACTGCTGCCATCGTTTGGCTGCCTCTCATTATTCTACATCATCGTATCTGAAACCTGCTTGGTGGATTAGTTTCTTTTTTTCTATTATTATTATTTATGTATTGAACATTATCTTGCTTTCTGTCTTTATCAGGAACCAGTCTGAGAGAAGAATAACCAGCTGCCTGTTGAGTGGGAAATAAATGTACAATTTCATGTCTAACCAGCCTGCGAAAGGCATAATTACCACATAAACAATTCTCATTTGAGTCATTTGAGTAAAGGGAACATAAAGCGCAATAGTTATGCGGATGCTTTTGTTTCAGGGGAAATGACTGGCAAGTCATTGGAAAAATCACAAAACTGGTGTTTCTAAAGTTTTGGTAAAAATGTATTAATTTTTATTTTTATTTTTTTTTATACCCAAATGTTTAGACCACTTTTGATATTAAACTTTGGAAAACAGCAGTAAATTATGTATATCTTTAGCAACAAACACAGAGGCTCTCAAAAATATACACGCTAACGTGTGACTTAAATAATTCTTCAGTTTATATGGATGGTTGAAGTTTATCATCTCCAAACTTCAACCATCCATATATCATGTACAATTTAACTGGAACACAGACACACAGCGTGGAGGGAAACGCATAAAAGATTAAAACTAGAAGAAGCGAGATGAGTATGGTGTCCTTGTAGGATTTTCTTGATATTTGTTTTCTTGCATCCTTGAGCTAAATCCCCAGTCTGCACAAAAGTGAGAAATCCTTAAAGTGTTCACATTGTGCGAAAATATCAGTCAGGAAAATGGTGCAAAATGCAAAAAGTTTGAACAAAAAAATAAATGTGTTTGTGATTATTATTGTCTTTGTTGTAACATACTTGACTGTAAATTTTACACAGCTGGATTGCCTGGTTGTCGGCCTTTAACCTGTACCACATCTGTAAGGAAAGGTGTACTGAGCAGCAGAGTTAAATATGTTGGTTACACACAGGAAAAATGGTGCCGTTTGTGTTTGTTTTTGAAACTACCATCGAAATTACTTCAGGTTTTTCAATGCTTTCTGAAATTATTCCCATTTTTGACATTTTTTAAAATGTGTTTGTGTTTCAGGTTTCTTGTTCTAATATACCACACTTTAAAGCAAAACAAAAAGACTACATTTAATTCAGTTTCTTTTCATAGCTCCAGTTGCCGTACAAATGCCATCATAGGGGGTTCGCATCCATTCTAGTAGAATAATGTATCCAGATTAAATTGCAGGGTAAAGTCTAATATCTTCTCAGAAGTTAGACTTCACCCAGGCTGGAGATTTTTTCATCATAGTTCCAATAAAGCACTACAGAAATCATTGCAAAGGGTTGTAAACAATTCAAGTACTTTGCAATTTTGATTAAAGCCCTTTCTGATGCACATTACTGTTGGAATCCAAGATGTGCAGAGCATGTTTGGCTCACAACACGGCCACCAGCTTTGGTGTTGTCGGTAATGAAAGGTTACTTTGAGCACTTCTCGTCTAATGGCTTGGCAAATGACAGGTGGAGTTCACTCAAACAAGAGAGCCAATCAGAAACATTATTTAGACATTTCATTGCATTCTACTCAATGAGTGTAACGGTGTAGAAACCCTGGCCTTGGTGGACCACTTAAATTTGCTGAGCTGAGTTGTTTGGAAAAAGATTCCAGCGCACAAAGTGTACAGAATAATTAGATGAAAATAGATTTATTTTAAATGGACTGCTAGGATACATGCTAAGTTAAAAAAAATAAATAAATAAATGTACTCAGTAGGTTAAATATTTTTTGTTACTCATTTCGGAAATAAAATTCATGTTATATAGATTCATAAAAGAGATAAAAAATGTACATCTTTATTTCTGGTAATTGGAGGATTGTGGCTTAAAGGGGCAGTATTTTGTAAAATTTACTTTTTTAGCTTTACATCATGTTATAATGTTACTCCATCTTCAAAAACATACCTGGAGGGTTGCCATGATATTTTTTTTTCATCCAAGTTTGAGAAATCCTTTCATCTCCACGGCAACCATTTAGCTGTGTAAAATGTCTGGGGGGACCTAGCACCTCCTTTGAGGACGAAGTTAATCCTTGGAGCTGCAGTTTCCAAGCTTCTGAGCTTCTGCCTCACACAGCAGCCCTCCCCCACACTCAGCTCCTTCAGACTAGCCAGCAGGAATTAGCCACTTCTCAGTTAAAAATATTGTTAAAAGGTTAACAGAGGAGCGATGTTGTGATGACTTCTTGAAGGCAGAGTTTCAGAAAGAGCAGTTGCTTCTTAAAGAGACAGAGGCCCTAATTCAAAGCTTTCAATTACAAACCCAAATTTCTTTAAGTCATATTTGATATGTACACCATTTTAAAAACTGAAGGAACTGAAAATACATAATGCCGCCTGTTTAAAGAAAGCGAAAGCTCAAAATGTAGTGTCTCAGAAATGTAATATTGCATAAGATCAATTAAAACACATTTTTATAAACCAAAATGTGCATAAAAAATAGAAATAATAATAATGATTTAAAGCCCTACCTCTAATTTAAAGAATGGCTCCAACGCTCGCTACTAACATTCCACTAAATCTGTCAATGACACAATTGACATTATAAAAAGAAGTTTATTGTTCCTGTTGGATGTTTCTCAATGATTTCCCTCCCAGCTGTCCGGCTCCCCCAGCCAGAACTTCACTGTACTGCCTCTGTGTAGCCCTTGATAAGAGAAGTGAAGCCACTGAAAGCCTGAGCATGGAGTTGGACCAATTAGAGGGGAAAAAATGCACCATACCCTTAGCCTTAGATCAGCCAAGCACATAGGTGGCAGGTGTTTTTTTTTTTTTTCTCAGCTCTTTCTCCTGGAAACTTATTGGTGTGTTAGTTTGAAGGAAAAAGCCTAGAGTGTACTTTAAGCTTGTTGAGACGGTTGTTGTTCCTTGTTCTATCGAACCAGGATAACAAGGAGCCATAATGACAGAGGATGCTTTTTCTTCCTCTGTTCACGCTCATTTGAAGTTTCTTTTTAAGATGTGCAGACAAATTGGCAAAATTGACAACTTTCCAAAAAGGGACCGGAATAACAGCATACGAAATTTGATAAAACTTTAATAAGCAAGGCATAACTCCTCATGGCATAAGCATTTTTTTCTTTTTCTTTTTTTTCTTTTTTTGGCTAACATCAGGGCAAATTTCACAAAAACACCACCATCAACCCTTCAAAGTATTCACGATGAAGCGTTTCTCTGCAACAGCAAGGTGAGAAAAGTCACCGATGCCGGCGAGCAAGGTGTCACCGCGTCCTCCCCCACAGGACATACGCACGTTGCAAAGTGGCAGAGCTGTTGTCATGGCAACACTCCTTTATTTCAGCTCTCTTTGGCAGGTTCTGACAGACGTGTTAAGCCTTATGGGCAACTGGAATCGAGAGGATTGACCCCATCCTGGCTGTGTTCTGCTGCTAAGTTTTGCTTTTGATGGGTCAAAAAAAAAGAAGAGAGAACGAGCGGAGAGAGAGTCAGAAAGTAGAAGACAACCACCAGCGGAGAGCAAACGTGATCAGTAACCTCCTTTCTGCTCATCCTGCTGTGTAATCAACGTGACATTTGTGACATTGCAGGTGGGGAAGCTCTGGGAACTCTTCTCTGCCAACAGACCTCGGGGCGAGCCGTGGGGATCGCTGGCTGACGGAAAAACTCCACCTCGGGGACTTGTGATGTTCCCTCTCAGTCCGTATCACTCTCAAACAGTCCGCCGCATGAACCCGGCTCCGCCGTCATCCGGATTACCTCTAACAAACATTTCTGGTCGGCACTTTCAAAGCCTTGAAGAGTACACCCAGCCGTTGAAGGGGAACAAAGCATGCCTGACTGCAGTTGTGGATATTTTCCTGCTTTGCATGTATTATTGTGTGAGGAACCTTGGAGTCTCTGATATGATTCAAGTCAGTTTTACCTGATTGTGAAAGAAAGAAACCAGCTGAGTTTGTGTGGTTGGAGCAGCACCATTCCCATTGCAGTCCAGCACAGCTATTTCCTTCCTATGCAATTCTGCTTGATTCTAATTTCCCTTCAGTGCTCCATCTAGGATTTGTCCCATTGACTTGGATTCCTTCGGTAGAATTTCAAACTTTGATTGTTTGCAATCAAAGTTGATTTTCTGTGCTGCTTTAGAATTGTAGTCTGCCTGTAGTTTTAGCAAGGGAAAGAAGTCTTTCATGTCTGTCCATGTTGGCCATGCTTGTTCAGACTGACGCGATTGCTTACGGTGCAGGTAAGCCGGTAAGCTTCATAGCGTCGAACTGGGACATTAGATGCGTCACAGCCAAGCTTTAGCAATTGGGTGAACCTTAAAACATCATTCGAGTCCACGTCTCCGGGAAGCAATTGTTATCCAACAGCCGAAGGTCCAGACAGTCTGTATGAAGTGAAGCGTAGAGAAGGGGCTGGTTTTACCAGGCTATGTTCAATCTGAACTGCTGCCACTAATGAGAACCGAACACTAACCGAGCAAGACTAAACTTTTAAAAATGTATGATTTCTGCTGTTTCTTATTATGTACAGTGCCTTGCAAAAGCATCGAATCGTCTTCCGATTCAACATGTGACATCCACAAACTCCAGTGTATTTATTGAGATGTAACTATTTAATAGCCAACACAAATTACTGTATCGTTGTAATGTGCAAAGAAAAGAATGTACCATCCATCATTCTATGCATTCTAGACCTCCTCTTTGCAGGAACACTACCGTATCGCTGTCATTAGACGAGAGGCAGGGTTCACCTGGAACAGCTCATTATTCCACATCACTGAATCTGACTTAAAATCAGTAAATATGCAGCCGTTCTGTGTGGGCCTCAGAGAGAACAAGAGGACACAGCAAACGTATGGAGAAAGCAGCTCTGGTTTGACGAGACCAACATTGAACTATTTGACCTGCATGCAAAGAGTCACTTAGAGTTAATCAGGTAAAGACATTGTTGTTTTGAAGCTCTCCAGTTACTGCTTCTCATTAACACATGGATTAACTAAAACATTTTCACACAACACTGGTCATATCTGCAGTACACTGTGAAATCTACAATTGAACATTACAGTCAGATTACACACAAGCTGCATGGAAATGAGTGTATGTAGTATATTTAAAGCCAAACAGACACAGAGAAAATATTTTGCATTGTAATATCTTTGAACATAAGGTGCCATATGGTGTTTTGCTTTGTTGCTGGACTATTTAGGGCCTGACTGTTTGCGGTGTAGATTTGTATTGCAGAAACTCCCCATTGTTCAAATACAGTGAAATGTCAAAGATTGTGAATTTGACCATTTGATCATTTAGGCTTTGATGTATGGGCCGGTTAGTTTCACAAAGCTTTAGTTTTGAGACTCACCCACAGACTTTCATCAGCAATTATCTCTAAATACTAGGGCTGTCAATTTTAATACGCTTAACATTAATCTGAAAATGTTAATACATTATTACATAAAGCAGGTTAATCAAACTACCTATTTTGACCTAACAGCAATAGTGAATGTTGGGAGTCATTTTCCTTTTATCATCAGCTCATGATAAACATGTAACAATATTAGATTAAGCTACATTTGTTTTATGTATAGTTTGCCCTTGAAAACTGATACTTTGCCTATGTCAATATTTGGTGCAGAACCAAAAAGAAAGAAAACCCACACAGAGCAGCAGCTGGAAGACAGACTGCTGCTCTCCAGCATCCCTCACATTTTGACATGCTGAATGTGTCACTAACATATGCAGAGCTGACGTTTCAAACCCACCGAGATCTACTATTCAGAAAAGAAAAATGTGTATAATGTTTTAAAGGCACTTAAGATAAAATCCCCAAACGGATTGAATAAGCTTTGTTACCATTACGCACTCAAACAGCATGTAAAATGGCTGCAATTACACAAAACTATGCAAAATAACTGTTTGGAAATGCAGTCTTCCTAATAATGTCTCAGAACACATTTACGTCTCAAAGGACAGAGTATAAGGGCATTAAAAGCTCTCTGGTGAAAGACATCGGAAGCATGAAAGAAAGACGCTTTGTTGCACACACATTTGTACAGTTTAGATATGAACACTATGTACTTTATATGTCTTAAAGTGCCAGCCACAAAAGTCTTAATGTTTTACTCTGTAATTTCTAGCTGAATAAAAACCCATTTCTGTTATTTTACGTTGCTGTGAAGTCACCATCTCTGGCCGTGATGCAGCTTTCTGACAGAAGTGCACATTACGATGCACAGCCTTTGTCTGCTACAGAACTAATGCAAATTATATGCATAATACAGTCATTTGATGATGCAGAGGCTTTTTTTTTTTGGACACATGAATTACTGATGAGATTCTCAGGCCCCTAATATAAAGACATAAAAGCCTCTTGCTATGTAGGAAAGGTTCATTCCAAGTCCAGCATCCAATAAGCGAAAGGAAACTAATGAGCTTTAGAGCCACCGTCCAAAATAAAAAAAGAAAAATCCTGGAGAGCATCAATAAGATAACCCTTAATGACTACTTACTAAATTAATGTCTCAGGCAACAGAGCACCTGGAGGAACCATCGCTGAAGCACGAGCAGGTGGAAAATTCAGGAAGTCTCTAATCTTGAAATGTCCAACCAGTGGTAGTGAAGGGTGAACTGCAACCGTATGACGGGAGAGAATCTTCAACACATCCAATGAACATTGTAAGAGCAATGGGTGTCATGTCACAACTGTAAATTTAAATCATATTTCAAGCACAACACATTCACGCCTTGCATGTATTAAGTTTGGCCATTTCATTAACCCAAACTACCCATCGATGTTTGTACTTAGTGGCCGAGATTTTAAAGATCCTGAAGTGTTACAGGATTATTGTGATGAAGACAAACATTATTTTTTATTGAACATGACAGATTAAAAACCCTTAACTATCGCCCTCAAAATGTTGACATTAAAGTCAATGGGTCCAAGAGGACACCAGTGTCACCATGACGGTTAAGAGGGTTAAAGCTATTTATGTCCTCCTCAACATCCATTATCCCCGGGTCGGGTCGCAGGGGCAGCTGCCCTCTCCCCAGCCATGTGGGTCAACTCCTCCAGGGGAATCCCAAGGCGTTCCCAGATCAGCCAAGGAACAAAGTCCCTCCAGCGTTGGTCTCCTCCTGATTGGATATGCACAGAACACCTCATCAGGGAGGTGTCTGGGAGGCAAACTAACCAGGTGTCTGAGCCACCTCAACTGGATCCTCTTGATATGGAGAAACGGGCGCTTTGCTCCTATATGACCAAGCTTTTCACCCTGTCTCAAAGGGAGAGCTCAGACACCCCGTGGAGGAAACTTACTCTGGCTGATTGCATCTGCAGTCTTGTTCTTCCTGTCACTACTCAAAGCTCTTAGCCAAATATGAGGGTAGGAATGTGGATTGATTAAATTGAGAGCCTCGCCTTTTCATTCAGCTCCTTCTTAACCATTAAGATCGGCACAAACCCTTCTTCGAATTCTTTCTTTGCTTTTTGCCTTTTTTCTCTAGTATTTTGATGATTTATCTCGAGAGTTGAGCTCCAAGTCTCTGCTTTTGGAAGGATTCTTTGCCATCACCCTAATCTTTAGTTCTTGCAACTGATTCTATGTCAGGTTCAAGTTGGAATGTCCGGCTGGGAGAATAATGGAGCGTACATCTTGTGGTATGATCCAGACATAGAAATTGTCGCTCGTCAAGCCAACATTGTGATGAACATAGCAGACGTATGGGAAGAACTGATAGTGCAGAAATCCAGAGTGACACCAAGATCAAGAACAAGAAATCAACTTAGAGGGCAAGGAAGAAGTTGTGGGAAAAGCCACACTCATGCCAGTGGTCATGACAAACTTGGACAGGTGCTCCTGCAAATCCTAAGAACAACTTCTGATATATTTGAGTAAAGGGATCAGACTTTGACGCCCAAGATACTGATGTGACCATTCAGCTCCCAGTTCTGATGGAGGACATGAGGTCTGGGTTTTATATACCTTGATACTGAATGTACGGTACCAAGTCTTGGATTGGAAGCCGAGAAAATGCACAACGACATTCTGATTGTGTTCCCCTTCTTGCTGTCTCAGTGATACAGTTCCTGACTGCAAACAGACAATGGATCCACGGTGCAATTGCACAACATCCTTTTTTTTTTTTTTTTCCCCCTGGATTTTGTTTTTGCTGCTGCTTTCAGATCCTGACTTACGGAGTGTCACATGCCAGAAAGACATCCATCTGTTGCAGTTTGTCAACCACCTTTTAACCCTCACCGGATGTGACAAACTGTGTCATATCTGTTGATTTTCGAAACACATCATATTCTTTCGCCAAAGGTCACGACTGATGCCTGTGCCAGAACTGCTGTCAGTGTGTATCTATGCCGACATGTCCTCCTCACGGATGTCCCCTGTGCAAGAGAGACGCAGCCCACCCCTCCCTGATGCCAGGAGGCGGGGGTTGGTGGTTGCCACTGTAGTTGATGAGGTGCAAGTTTTTTGCACGAGTGTCTCGTCGCTGTAGAAGGTGGATAAATATTTGTTGCCGTCAATGTCTGAATCCACAAGAGTCAAACAACATTTATACATGATACTTTAAGCAGCTACACAC
This sequence comes from Poecilia formosa, assembly GCF_000485575.1. Classification (NCBI taxonomy): domain Eukaryota; kingdom Metazoa; phylum Chordata; class Actinopteri; order Cyprinodontiformes; family Poeciliidae; genus Poecilia; species Poecilia formosa. The sequence continues at coordinate 3,829,787 of NW_006799956.1, read as the reverse complement.
TACAGCTGTAGGGTTCGGGTTAACAGCGTAATGAATCCTGCTCTTATTGTTTATAGTGGTTGCAATTGCACCTCGTTGCATCTTTGACATGGACTCACTTTACTCAAAGCAATTATGCATGGCAATATAATAGAGGCATCCAGGAGAACATTACAGTACTTAAAACATGCCATGTCAGATTTATGAGACGTTCATAAAGCCAAGGCTTTTCTGTCATAGTAACAGGAAACCTTTTAAGCACTGTTGACATTTGCTAACAAGGTATTAATAATCAATTGGCTTGCAATGTCAAGTTGTGAAGATGAGCTCATTTTAAAATGGCATTCATGACACATTCTTTCTGCACATCAGACACAGACTCTTTATTCCCATAAATGTGGTGTAACCTTTTTTTCTTCTCAAGAATAAAACAAAGGGATTTATTTTTTCTACTAGTATAAAAATGGTAATTGGATCCGAAATTAACCCAGCTTTACAAGCGCAAAGCATTGCCGTGACTGACTCCAGCCTCAGTTTGGATTTATTGATCTCTGGGTGAAGAATCTACATTCTGCTGAGCCAGCAGGGACGGCCTGGGCAGGGGCTTTCCCAGGGTGTAAGAACAGGAGGTGTTATGTAGATTTTATCGACTTGGTTTGACTTGTGTACTGTCACAAAGGGAAGAGATGCAAGTTTATTTAAAAAAAAGACAGGTTGTTGAGTAATCCAGCGGTTAACGGACCAGAAAATGCAACAAGCACTACAGCCCTTGTTTTGTTGTGTTAATTGACACGTATTCATTTTTCCTGATTCTATATTGGCTCTAATGTGCAGCATGTCTGGCACTGATGAAATCTGTTCCTACAAGAATGTCGGGTCGGATAGCTGGATTGTTTACATATGCAAATGCTTAGTAATAACGCCAATATTTCATGCTTGACATGCGCATTTGGTCTCGGAGGTAAACACAGCTATGAAAAAAATGCCCGTTGTTTAATGGTGGCATACTGGATAAAAACAAAGAAATTTCTGAGCTCCATAAGTTGAAAATTTGCAAGAAAGAAAAGAAACACTTGACATTTCTAGAATAATCTAAAAAAATTTCTAGAAAGAACCTTGGAAATTTAAGTTTTTTGATGTAAAGTTACTAATTTTTATTTTGTTTTTTTTATCTTCTATAGCCTTAAAACGTCACTGTATTCATTAATATAGCTACTCATATTTTAAAAATACATTTTTGGATCAAATTACGCATTGTTTGTTTGGCTTGGCTACAAATAACTACGCTATTATTAATCGGGAAATAATCGCCAAACAGTTATTGTATTATGAACGTCTGTCTGGTGAGGTTTTGTACTAAATAACAATAAATAAAGGATTCATTCGATCACTAATGTTTTCAAAAAGTGAGTTCTGCACACACATTAAGAATAAACACAGAATACAAGATTTTACTAACAAATTAATTCAAACTGCAGTTAAAACACTTTACTCAACAAACTCACTCAGACGGTAGGAATCAGCTAAACTAATAAGTCAAATTGAAAGAACATATTATGAGCGAGTAAAATCAAAACAGATCGTATGGTAACTTAATCCTAGCGCTTCAGCAAACGGCTCCAGATAAAAACATAATCAGTGTAATTAAGACGTAAGCTTATTGAAGAATTAAGCTTTATGTTGTGAGTCAGATGTAGTTTTGAAAACAGATGATAAAGTTTTGCATGCCTCAAGAGAAAAATGTTTGGGGTCTCATGTGTTGCCTAACTCAGTTAACCCATGCTGGTCAGCAGAAACTCTTAATGGGACCAATAATGTCACGAAAAGTGTATATTGTAGTTTCTGAAACGTTATTGGTAAGCAAAACAAATGCCTCTCATTTGAAATACTAATGAAGACTGTGTGTTAATTTAAAATGGAGCCTGGTGTTTCACTACTTACAGGTGGCACTGATTTTAGGAGTCGTTTTGGAGCGGTTAAAGTATCTGCTGCTAACTGATTGTGTCGTGAAAACAAATTAAAAACATCATATTAGAAATTTTAGAGTCATTCTAACCTGAAAGCTACTGGCATTTAACACGTTACAGTTGGTTTAACAATAATAAACCTTTGAATATCAGCAAATTCAATGAACATCCTACATCTACAGAGCATGAATCCAAGGAAATCCAGTTCATTTTCGCAATACTTAAAAAAAAAAGTACTTCTAAAGCGTCCTGCACTGTTTAATAAATTCTCTCACTACATATTACTACAAATATCAGGAAACATTGCTCCACTGTATTTTCCTGTGCTATAATATATTTTTAATTTGTTCATGGATAAGTCAAGAAAGAGATGAGCTGCATAAATTAATCTGTAGTGTTATGTAAAATGGACTTTTCTGAGCTTTACATCATGTTATAATGTTATTCCCTCATCAAAAACATTCCTGGAGGGTTCCTTTGATTCTTTTGCGCATGTTTGAGAAATCCTTTAGTCTCCCATGGCAACCATTCAGCTGTGGAAAACACCAGGCGAGACAGACCTAGTGCCGCCTTCGAGGTGCAGCTCCTCTTCGAAGTCCAATTTCAAGATGTTAAATTACAAAGTCAAATTTCAAATTAATAGTCAGTCATATTTGATAAATGCAGCATTTTTATAACAACTGATTAGGTTATAAAATTATACTGTGTGGCTAGAAAACACATATTGTCCATTTACAGAGCATCCTTTTCTCAGTCCTCCATTTCTCAATTCGGCATTTTCATTCTTAATGTGCATAAATACAGTAAAAGTAATAAATCGGTGAAAATTTCGCCCCTGCTGAAACATCTACTCAAGACGCGAGCGAACATGCTGATGATGGGGAAACGACACCCCGGGCCTCTCTCTCTTCGGAGCGCCCCGGTGACGACGGAGCAGAGCCGTGATGTGACTCGCCTAAAATAAAGTTGCACACATATGCATGTATGACAATTCCCTGCACAGCATCTTGATTTTTGACAGTCCTCCGTGGCCGCGCTCAAGGCTGAGGTTCAATATTCCAAAGTGCAAGGCCAAGCTGAGTGATGCTTGGCAGCGTGGAGGCTGAGTGTGGCTGCTGTGAATACTGCTGTGCCAGAGTTTGTCAATGATGTATCGTTTGTGGAGGAAGGGAGCGGCTTGGGGGTAGATTACTTTCCTAAACAAGGCAATGGTCTTAAAGGGTGAGTTACTGCTTTGGCTATTGGTTTCCCTTCCAGCCTCCCTTGACAGCAGTAGCATCTTAATACTGCCTGCAGAGCATGCCGGCAGATTCTCTGCCAAGTGGCAGATGCTGGGGCCGTTCAGCCCAGTGCAGCAGAGGGGCTGACTGACATGGCAGTGTGGGGGACAAATCAGTCAATTTCACAAAACACTCAGACAAGAAGACTCTTATTTCAGGCCTCGGGGTGCAGTAAACAAAATATAATATTTTCCGTTGGGCGGGGCGGACGGTCATCCAACATCCGGATTTATATTTTAGACGGTTACGGGTTTTCAGGGCTTCGTCTGATTACAAAAGAAATGTTTTCTTTGGCATCTTTGGTTTTCTTTGGATGTGGATGTGAATGAAAATCCAGGGATGTGGATGTGAAAATCCACATTCCTTTTTTTATTTTTTTTTTGGACAAGTGATATATTTTATGTACATTTGATGTTTTTGAGAACCTTTAATAAAACCAGATAGTAATCACTTCATCTCCAAATTGTAATTTGATTGAGTTTTAGCTTTATAATGATGGCCACACTCATGCCTCTTAAACAAGACCGAGCATTAAAGTTGCATTATGTAACTTCTATAGAAAATATGTCTTTATTTAATTGTCGAAACTATGTTATGACCATGTCTTGACAGTACGGTAAGAGAGAGAGAGAGAGTCTGTGAGCTATTGAGTTCCTCTGTCTTCTCCCAGTGCTACATGTGCAAACTAGAAACAACCAATCAGAGCCACAATCTGGTGTGGCGCTGCTCCCCTCCGCCCCTGTATCCTCTGCTGCGCTGCAGGTAGCATCGTATGTTGTGAATGTCATGTACCACAGGATGTTCTGAAGTCCAGTTAGCATGGCCCCCGAGATGGTTTTCCTGTAACTGTAGGTTGTTTCTCCTCCATTAGTACATGATTTTGGTTGACGGCACTAAGACCCTCCTCCTGACTCTGATTGGTTGTTTTTGGTCGGGTGTATTTCTTCAGACAGCAATAGTAGTTCAGGGAGGAAGTGGAAGACATTGATGTTTTCACAGATTATCTGTCACAACATGGCGACAGTTTTAACAAATATGTAAACTTTTTTTTTTTTAAATAAGTTACTTACTGCAGCTTTAAAACATTTATTGACGCCAAGAAACAATTGAATAGCCGAGCTCCTAAATGAGACCGACAGAAATTTAAGAACACATTTGTATTTTCAACTAAACTCTTCATACAGGAAGATTAGGAAGTCTCTTTGCTTCTCACAAATATCTTTCCAAATGTCTGAACAGAACGAGAAAAGAGCTGAAATAAAACATTTGATCTGTAGCTCAGTTATACATAACACAATATCAAGAATCATACTTCATGAATAATGGAGCCCCTGGTCTCCGTCACATCTCTGATTGAGAGTCAGACTGGATCAGTTCGTTTAATCAACTCTACTTGTCAACTGAAATCAGACACCACCAGACATATGTATATGAACGTCTTTTCACTTTTCAACTACATTTTCATGTTAAATTGAAAGAAATCATCTTTTCAATCTCTTTATGTATTTATTTTCCTCAGTGTGTCGACATTACTGTGGACCATATCCAGTTTCTGATTCTCAAACACGCACATGCATGTGTGAGAAATCATTTAATCTCTCATGGCAACCATTAAGTTGTGCAAAAAGCCTGAGCGGACCTAAATCTGCCGTCGCCACTCGTCTCCTTCAGACTAGCCAGCAGCAAACACCTGGTGGAACGTGGGAATCTGCTGAGCTCATTATATTAACAACTTCTCAATTAAACGCTGGTAAAAATGTGGTTAAAGGGTTAATGGAGGAGCCATGTTGCGATGACTTCCTGTGGGAGGAGTTTCAGAAAGAGCAGGACCTTTTAAAGAGACAGAGACCCAATTTCAAGCCGGTGAATTACAAAGTCCAAGTTCTTTTAAGTCAGATTTGATATTTATATCATTTTTTTAACAACTGAAGTAAACAGTTACGTGATTGTGCTATAAAATGGCACTATCTGCCTGGAAAACACATATTTATCAAAATATGAAAAAGAATGTCGATGTCATGACTGGAAATGTTTTCGTTTTTTATTTGTACACGTTACCTGCAGACCGTAGTACTTTTACCCTCTGTTATGCAGGATTAGAACCTCTTGTGTAATGTTTGGTCAAAAACTGGCGTGTGCCTTTGTATTTTTTGTATTTCTAAATATGTGTGACGTCAGCTGATTTTTGAAGGCACACATTCATGAAATCAATCCAAGGATGCTGTTCTGCAAAAGTCCATTTTTAACTCGTACGTTAGCATTTTCTGCTTGGCAGATCTCCGCCTTGCCTGAATTTCCTCTATGTATTTGTTTTCGTTGGTGTAAAACAATCGCTTTCCGCTGCCAAAGCCTTCGCTCCTCCCTTCGACCAGGCATCCATGTGACAGCCGATTCTCCCATTGGCTCGCACGTGGCCGTGATGAATTAGCGTAATGCCGAGCAAATATTAATCACATTGTCACCGCGGCTGAGCAGGAAAGCAGTTTAGTACTGCAGCCACCATGCAGCCTCATTTATCAAACCCTGGAGCTCTCATCCTTTGCTTTACCCTCCTGCCTGCTGCCTGCAAAACACAAGCTGTTCCCACCCAGTTCTTTCTTTTTTTTAATTTCTTTTCTGCTTCCAGAACTGCCTTCAACCGTTTCTTGAGTGGCTCAGTTTACTTCAGTGTTGTTGTTTCTGCCTAATAAACTCGCCAAAAATCGTTTCACATTAAGACTGACGAGCGTGCACATGGAAACGTGCCGCTACGGTTTATTTCAAATGACTGCAGACAGAATGCATTTGCGTAAGTGTCATTAATCTGTTGTAAGATAAATGGAAAACTTCTCAACGTCAACAGAAAATTACCAAAAAAAGATGGCAAACGTCATTATTTCCAGCCCACTATATGGCAAGCAGTTTTCACAGCTTATCTATGTGGAAAGTGAGATTCCCTGTCATAAATTTCGCACCTGAACTCGGCGCCAGTGGGCTCTGCAAATGTGTAGTTTCCTTTCACAAGATACCCCCTCACCCATCTCTATTAGCTGCACAAAGATATACCGAGGGATAAAGATGACCAATTACCTGCTAATCCACTCAAGGATGGGCGATGCACAGTGAAAATACTGGAGACATTTAAAGACGAATTGTTAAATATTGCACTGCTCCTCAGACTTCCACATCCAACGAAAATAGCTTTCACTCCACATGTGGGGAGCGTTCTGCAGGGCAGGAACATAGTAGCCCAGCATGGGGCAGTCGCTCACTCCAGGGATGTTTAAACTTCAAGAAAACCACATTACATAAATGCAAAAAAAAAAAAAAAAGCAAGCAGACCTGTCAGATAAGTTCTTCACCAGCTTTTGCTGAAAGTGTAGTATGTAATGGAAGAGTACAAAGTAAGCAGGTTTGCATTTATGTAAAAATAAAATTTTTAACCTTTATGTCACTGTGGTGGTGGGTTGTATGAAAAATGCATTTACTTCTGAAGCTTTGAAAGAGCTTTATTGCTCATAACACCAACCATTTTTGAGGTTTACAGCCAAAGTTAATTTTTGTCACATTTTAAATATAACACATATTGCTAAGAAAATAGCATTTTTTTTCTCCACAAATTATTAAAAGTCTCACATTTCAACTCATCAACATTAGTTTTTCACACTGTCTTAAGAGACGGGGTCATTTGCACCCCATGAGCGCTTTGTGCGCAGTCTGGCTTTGGTGCGATGACCCTGCATGTGCTTTTACGACTTTCTCTTTTTGTGTGTTGTTTTGGGAACTGACGGTCTGACAGGACAATGCCCCTTTCCCCTGCTGCCTGATCCTGACATCTGTCGTGCTTCCCCTCAGCATTGCACTAAGACCACAGGAGAATAAAAAATGATAGATATCATGTCTCAGACTGGGGAGTACTTCCGTTTTAGGTGAGATGCTGTTTGCTGTATCAGAAACAGCTTGGACTTCTGTTTTATGTTCCGTCAGGTCTCCTTTCTGCTGTTAATAGAATGGATAGGATTGTCAACATCGGCTCACACAGGTGCTAGGCTATGCGTCCATCCAAATGCCATGCGAATTTTGCACAAATTTTTAAAATGTCGCAAAAAAGAAAATGCGAATTATCTGTGTCCATCTACTGGTTTAGAGCTAAATCAATGCGGCTACTCAAACGTTATTTCATCACATGTTGACACTACAAATGTGATAAACAGGAAGTAGATGTTGCAAACTAGCATGCATCATACACCTTTGGACATAGAAATTCGTCCAAGTTTCGTGCCTCTGGTCAGGCACAGACACACGTGTGGATGGGGGTGTTCGTTACGTCAGCACATTTGTTTTCATCTCCACTTTTGTGCATTAACTCTTAATCGGAATACCAAAAGCCACCTCAAGCAAGCCGAAAAACTAATTCGATACTTCAAAATGTGTATAAAAATTGGAAACGGAATGGAAACATGGCCACTATCTGCCCAGGGGAAATAACTGTGAGGCTTAGAGGCTGCTGGATGGCTGGTTGTTCCTCTGGCTGGAATTCAGATCCAAATATTGTCAATCCAAAGAAATGACGTTGCTGAAAGATTAGAGGTTCTTGGTGACTAAAACAGTGCAACCTTCATTTAACCAAGTTGATCCAGGTCTGCTGGTATCTCAAAAATTTTGCTAAAATATCATCCTCCAGATTCAACATTTAGAGTTCTTGTTTGCAGAAAGGTGTTCATTTCTTTTGCTTGAATATTGGGCACATAAAGTCAGTTTAATAACAGGAAGTGAATGCAATCAAGGGGTTTCATAATTAGGTGGTTTCCTAGAATGGCAATCATACAAGAAGAAAATTAACTGTGGCCTGTGTATAACTACAGAACAACGTACTATGTGATTGCTTTGTGCGCTTGCACAGTGCTTTTAATAGTCCAATGTGTTTTGGCTTTAGATATTTTCATCTCTGAAGCCAGAGCTTTAGAGATGAAAATAAAATCAATGGCTGTTCAGCAGCACAGTTCTAGTTAATATAGCATTAATATTTACTCAACTAGAATCTATAGAAGGCTGCGATCATTTTCTTTGACTTAACACAGACAAAGCAAAGACTCTTGATTTGATTGCCTGTCGTTTAAAAATACTACTTTTCATAATCTTTGGTTTTCATTGCAATGTGTCTGAATCGACAACAGCTTGGGTAATTGGTATGTTACTATCTTAAGAATATTGCTGGAATGAAGTTTTATTTTTTAATCATTGATGGAGACAAAAGTTACTGTTCTTTTAATTTAATCCTCTGTTGATCAATTTTATTCTCTCTGCACATGTTGAAACATTAAGTTTATGGCTAAATCATGCCTGTCATAAATACGCACAAACATTTATGACAGGATGTTATGTTGGCTTTTATCTGTGGTTACCAGCTGAACTTGTACGGCGTGTCCAGATACATGTGAAGCATTTTAAAAATGAGCCTGGTTGCCGTAGGGGAATAAAACCAATGGACATGGGTCAGTTTAAAAATAGACATTTGATTTGTTCTCTTTAAACCTGCCTGGCATTTTGTAATGACTTTGGCCAGGATTCATGGGTACAAAATGTTTTGGCCATGTATGAACAATGCCTTTGGCTGTTTACTCTGGCAAATTGTTTTGGATTCATTTCCCATAATGTCGTCCAATTTAAAACTATTATATTTTCACTTTAGCGACTGACCATCTTTGACACTGTGGGTCGTCGCAGTCGCCTATAAATGCTTTTCCTCTTCTGTCACACATTTCTCTTGCTATTAGATAAACAGCAGAGGACCAAAAGTTTAGACGGTACAAAGCTTTGCAAAAGCACTTGGATATTTCCAGACTTCGCAAACCTTAATGCGTTTTGTTGGGATTCTATGATACAGCACCACAAAGGATGAATTGTAAAGTAGAACAAACATATACTTTGTTTTCAGTTTCTATTTATTATTAGTTTTGGTGATAACCAGACCCCCAGAAAACCTGCCAAGCCCGGTGGTAGCGGTGCGAGAGCAGTCACCATATATCTATGTAAATAAAAGAAAAGAAAATCAGAGGTGAATGAGCAGGCATCTTAATTTGGAAATAATAGGGTGTGAGGCCAGTGGGCAGGTGCAGGGATGACACAATTGGTGCAAACCTCATAGTGCCCAGTCCAGTGACTCAGCTATAATGCTAGCTTAATCCATCTTTACTGTCATGCCATGAAATTGGGCCTCTGAGAATGTGTCCTTGAATTGTTATATCATTACGTTACACGGAAATGATCTCAAAGCAACAATATTATCGCTTACCGCAATAACTTCTGGGACAATTTATCGCCCAGCAAAATCTGTCACCTTGACTTAGTGGGTAGTTCAAAAATCTCACAAAAATACATTTTACCCAACCCCCTCCTTTTAAAATATTAACTTGGGGTTCATTGCAAATGCACAATTTGCAGATTTTTATAAGTTAACATTTTTGAAATTCTATCACTTTCCCTCCTTTTCACAATCGTGATCAGTTTGGTGTTGTTCTGTCACGTCCCAATGAAAATGCATTAAGGTTGGAACGTCACAGAATGTGGGAAGCTTCAGTGGCTATGAATACTTTTGCAAGGCACCCATTAATCACATACAAGACATGGACTGCACAGGAAAACGTACAGACGTCCCCCTCCCCTGAGGAACGGCCCGCTGACCTTGTGTGGAGCTGAGTTGCAATCTTCAAAGTACATTATAGGCCAAGAACTCACCCTGTAGCCTCATTCCCCTCACGGCCCGCTCCCAGATTCTTCCTAATTTCGCTTCATTGTCAGAAATCACTGTTCTAGAAAAGGGACTTATTCAGTGATACCACAGGGAGTGCTTTACCCATTAGTGGGCAGTGCAGTGACCTTCAGAGAGTCCATTCATTACCTTCTCCTTTTGTTGGACTCTTTCTTTGCGAATAAAAGTACGTGCCAAAAGGAGCGAGTCTTGCCAGTTCAAATTCATCTTCTAAATGGGCACAAAAAAATAAAAAATCTTGTCAAGTGGTGATACATTACTTCATACAGCACACCAATAATACGCATAGGGATATCGGAGCAATGTGCGTGAATGTTACTTAGCAGCCGAATGGCCACTGTCCCAAACTCCCTCCACCCCCCAGAAATGACAGGGGGTCACTTTCTCCCTGTTGGTGCAGTTCCATCAATAATGACGATGACATTTAGAGAGGCCGTGTTTTGTTCCCTTTTTAAGGGTTCTATGATTTATAAGCAGACTTTAAAAAACAAAACAAAAAAAAGCCCTATGTTGCACGACAGGACAATTTATTACTCCATATTTACAGACTAATATTTAGAGTGACTTATTTTATTAGTTTAATGTCATGATTTATGTTTCTATAATCTGAGTGATTTAGTATGATTGAATAAAAGCAGAATGGCCTCCATGCCAAGACTGGAGCCATGCAGCTTACATTTGCAATTTCTAAGTGTCTATGATGCAATCAAGATGTTATGACAATCAAAGTTGAATAAACTCCCTACAATCTAAAGGTGGGCATTTAACGTACCGTTTATCATTTATCGAGAAATTTCTTGTCGTAAGAATTTCGATTAATGTTTAGACGCCTCCAAAACTGTCCCTTTTGTTAGGATTAAAACGTTTACTTTTTTCCTCCAACACATTTGAAACTACAGTCACCATGTGCAGCTTAGTGACACAAATGACACGTCTTTATGTGACTGGTGTCCTAAAGAAGCTCACTGCAGTTAGAGAATAAAAAAATAAAAAAATCAGTTTTCTGGAATTATCACTATTATCATCCAACTCTTATTTTACCAGGTAAAATGTTTGAGAATCAATTATTGTTTACAATAATCTGGACATCGAAGAACTGCAGGGTTAGGTTATTATGCAATAAAAGATTCATTATTTAGTAGCTTTTTAAGCCTTTAATTTATTTAACTAATTGGCTAATCAATTATTAATTAACTTAAGTCGTTTCCTTGCTACAGGTCAGCATCTTCTCTATCAGTTTTATTGGTTTCTTTGTTTTCGGGGTGTTTTATTTTCAGTGCTGCCTTTGCAGAGTGTTTCGTCTTTGTGAACATGTAATTATTACCTTCACCTGGTTGCCTCCACATTGTAGCCTCCATTTCACACCACCTAATGAGAACGGCACTGTACGTATTAGAGAAACAACAGAGATGTGCTCCCTGGCTGAGAGGTAATTCCTACCAACAGTTAATCATTCAGTTCTTAGTTGCATTAATTGGATGTGATGTATGGATGAACAGTTTCACATTTTGAGTGAAGTTAGAGTAACTCCATATCGTACTTCTTGAACAACAACAACAACAAAAAAAGCCGTGCTGGAATATTGTAAATTAACAAGCACACATTATAGTCATAAGCTTTGAGCTCTAGTTTTTTTTATTTTTTATTTTTTTTTATCCAGGATGGAGCAATATATATAAACCTTACTGATTTTTAAAAGCAGGATTTGACTGTTCTAGATACAAATTCCTGTTCATTTTATTTATGTATTTTACTACAAATTTACACAAGGCCAAAATTATAAATAAAGAGCTAAATGATGTATATACACACTCACTAACATTTTGCCCCGGTATTTGACCACTTCCAGAATTGGTAGACATTATTTAAATTGACTGGTTTCATGGAGCTTTAGAGGGACGTTCATAAGTTTTCAATAAAAACAGCTCATGTAGTTTTGGAGTCACTGTCCTGCCACTTTGTCCAAGTTTTAGTTGGCTCTAATGGCCTTTATTAGAAAGTAGTTTTGACAGGGAAGACATGTGGCAAGGGTCGCCAGGCTGGGAGTCGAGCCTGCGACCACCAGCATGAGGACTAGGGCCTCAGTGTGTGGGCTGTGCTTTGCCCTGCGCCACCACAGAACCCCACAAGTTTTATTTATAAACTTCTGTTGATTCGAGGTGCATAATTTGGAGGTAGTCTCCATTCTGTTATGTTCCAGTGGAAATGCATATGAACCGTAAAGCACAATTATAGGTATATGAAACAATTTGATCTTTTCTGCATGCACATCAAATTTGACAGAAAACCCAAAGTTTCTAAGTTCAAAAGAAATTTCACCTCACAGAGTTGGAACAGCGATAGCCACTGTTATATATTGGATATTTTTATTTGGTTAGATAATATTGACATCTTTCTAAAATGTGTTAAAGTTTTTCAGCTCAAATTTGTTTACAGAGAGCTAGTTTCAGTTTGTGGCAGCGAACATCGAGATATTTTAGGCAGTTTTGAAAGGTGAAGTTATAAGACTATCCAGACAGATGTTTAAATCTTAAACAATTGTTCTCACCCATCTACACGTTTAAATGTGCTGCCACAGGCATCAAGAAGCAAAGAGGGACAGACTGACACAGAATCACTTCGACGACATTTGGAAGCGGCCGAGAGCGTAAGCAGCTGCTGCAAAACGTTGAATAGATGGCATCCTGGGCGACACGGCAGGGCCACCTTGTCACCTGATCCGGCCCCATGCAAAAGGAAAATGTTGCCAAAACATCTTCCCCCTGTGTTTGATGTCCAGAACATAATTTATTCTGGGCAGTATACCCGGTGCGTATCATTAAGAGAAGCCCTACTGTGTCTGTTTATTTATGCGGTGGCAGTGAGCACAGCAACGGTGAAGAAGGAGCCAAAATCTCACGTTTATTCTGAGAAGACGAGCGCTCTTTGTTCTTTTCTTCCCTGGCACATGAGTCACAGTTGGGAGGATATGTAAAATGCAACTTGAAAATAAAACAGTCTTTACATGTATTTTGGATCCATTGCAGGTCATGAAATGGCTCACAAATGTTTAAGACCCTTTGATCTTTTTCCACTTTCTCACTTTACAACCAAAAACTTGGAAGGCTATGTGATAGACCAACACAAATTTTACAAATAATTATGAAATGGGATGAAAGAGTTGAGTATTTTTCACTATTATATCCTTTATATCCCTTTTCAATCTGATGTATGCACCTGAATAAAATCCACTCAGACGTTTCACCAGCCACTATTTTTTTCTTTTGATTACAAACCCCACCAGTACAAGCAAAAACTTAGAAAATATATGATTTACTTGTAACTCTATGAAAACGAAGCTTACCATACACATGTACTTATACAGACTCATTCAAAATAAAGCATGGACACCTTAACAGAGGTGTAGTGCCATAAGTTCATTTTAAGTAATTACTAACAGCAAACTTTAACTACACATTCTTGCAGTCATTTCCTGTGTTGAACATTTCCACATTTTGGCTACAACTGCCCGAGATAGTATCTGCTCACTTTTCTCGGATTCTGAAATTGTGCTAATTATAACCTGGGAGGAGGCAAAGGAGGACTGAGGGATTTCATTGGATAAGCCCAATGTCTGTCAGTAAAATCAACCAATGGACTATCGCTGTACATAAAAATATTTAATATACTTTTTTTTGGTCAAATTATGACAACTGCGTTGCTCCAATTTCCACGTCACTTCATACTTTTACCCCCATTGGGCCAGTGGTGGGAGCCGATTTCCACCCCTGGTTACCTTTATAGTACATAGACTTGAACTGTAACAATTATTGGGGAGATTTAGTGAACAAACAGCATCATAAATGGTCACTACTTTTCCTCACTGCCTTTTATGTTTTCATTTACATTAAGGAACAATTTATTAATTAAAAATTTTCGAAATAATTTACCTGCTGAAAAATTAACTCACTTAACCCTTGGGCGTGCGAGGACTGAGGCAAACATAGAGGATTGAGGCAAATGATACAAGTTTTACGTGTGTGGGGTCGGTTGGACCCCATTTCTAGACTCAAGGGTTAATATTCCTGATGGAAGGAAAAGATCCGACAAAGGAAACATTGTACCTTGAAATCGTTTGCTCTCGTAGGCTGAGGTCCATCTCGAAGATGAGGAAAGATAGAAATTAGCTATGACTACTTCTTTCCTTCTTTGTTTCGCAGCTTCCCTCTTCCCACTTCCATTATTAAACTTTCCGCAAGCAAATCGAGTCAGGCACCTCTTAATTAGATTGTTTCTCACAGCATTTCTACCATGTGACTAATTAGGGGGGTAAAAGACCAGGAGGTTGCCCTGCGTTGCAACAGAAGAGAAGATGGGGGAATTTATGAAAGGCACAGTCCGTTGTTCTGCCAAACGCAGCTGAAATGTCAAAAATGCTTTTTACCAGTCTTAACCTTTGCTTTATAAAAACGTATCAAAATACAGATAATTTTCTTAGACTGATGTCAGTAGTACAAATTTTAATCATTCAAATTTACTAGTAATTGTGTCCCCACTAATAACTGTCCATCCGTCCACTTCTCCTTAACCAAAATTGAGTTGCAGGGGAACAGGTATTAAAATTCAGGCAACCAGATGGATTAAATGGCCCCTCCAGTGAGTTCTGGTCATATGGAAGTTACTAGGAAACCCTCCATGCATTGGAGGCATCCTGATCAGATCCCCAAGCCATCGCAACTGATTTGTTTGCATGGAGAGAAACATGGGCTCTTCTTCACTCATCTCTAAATCTGAGTCCAGCCACCCAGTGGCTATGATCTGATTCTTATGATTGTAGTCGAGGGTCGCGACATCGACAGACTTGCTCCAGCTTTTACTTTTGAATAGGAGAAGTGGTTAACCCTAACCCAAGAGGAAGCGGTCCATCTTTTTCTAGTTGAGAATGATTAAAAATTATCCTCTTAGAACCAATTCAGGCAAAATTCAAAGTCACAGCTTAAGCTCACCCTGATTTAAGGATTTCAAGGAGTAGAGTAAAATGGAGGCCTCATGGGTTGATATCCTGCAACTTTTCGATGCGTCTCTTCTTCAACACACCTGAGTTGTTTGATGAGTTCATTAACACGACTGGACTGAGGAGATGAGTCGTCCATTTGATCTTGCTGTGTTAGAACAGAGACGTTGGCCCTTCAGGCCTGGATGTGAGGATCTTTAGAGTGTTAGTTTTGAAAAAGCAAACATGTTTCCCTCCATAGCTTTGGTTTCAGATTCTGTTCATTAAAACCACTAACAGGCTCGCAGTTTGGTGATGCTCACAATGGAAACAAATCAAACTTTGTGCTCAGATTGCGAACATAGCTCTGGATTTGGGAATTCAAAGAATCCATTAAGTTATTCAATATTCCACAGACAACCTTTTCTCCTGAATGCAAGGTTTCATAGTTGCAGCCTCCTTTCCAACGCTGAAGAGTTAACTCTCTCAGGGAGGCTGAGAAGTGTGATCCTTTAATAACTGGAATACGCTCTCTGTTCCTCTTTCTTGAAAACTGGAGCTACCATCCCAGTTTGCAATGCTTGAGATATTGATGAGGTCTGTCAAACACAGCGGCCAATAAAGCCTAGAGTCTCTGGTATTTTTGGGATGAATCTCATCTACCCTTGCGCCTTTTCCTCAGGGAACCTTTCTATTACCCTGGAAACTGCTGCCTTGGTAAAGATCTTGGCTTCTTTTGAGGCCTCAGACTTCTCTAGAGAGGACATGGTGATTGGTGTCCCTTTCTGATTTGCCAGTCATATTGTTTTCTAGACTGTCCTTGATACCAACTGAAAGTCTTGATAGCCTCACTTTCTCCCATGCCCAATTTTTTGCTTCTGCAAGCCAAACCGCAGCAGTCCTTCTCATCAGCCGGCAGCCTGTAGTTGTTTCAATAGCCCTCAAAAATGGTCAAGCCCTTCAGTTTTAAGGTTATAATTACCACTGGATAAACATAAGACAATGGAATATCACAGCGTTTATTAAAAACCTTAGCCATCTTTGCATAAAGTGACTTTATACAAACCTTGGATTACAATGTCATTGAAAGGTGCCCACAGAATATAATACAAGTTATATTGACAGGGGTCTTTGCTATACGATATACGTTAAGCAATAAATTTACTTTATGGTTCTGAAAGTGCCTGTGAGTTATCAAGAGTCCAGATCCATAAAACATTAATTTTGACCTATAAAAAGCCTTGAAGAAAAGTTAAACTTGAGTCAAATTTTTCCGCTTCAGATTTCATGTTTAAATTTAGCGTCTTTAATACAGTCATATTGTTAGTAGCCAGACTCATTAGCATGTGTGCTCTGTGCTGCTCCTGGTAAGTCTGAATTGATTTATACCCCCCCCCTGTTTCTAGAACCCAGATCTCTGATGGTGCTGATTATCTTGGGGGAGCATCTGAATCAGCAGGATAGTGTTTCGACCAAAAACCCTGAGCCCCCACCTTGAATGACCTCGCTTTCAACCCCATCACCACCAGCTTTCATTAGAGCGTCGGGGCTGCATTCCACATTATTCCAGCTGGCCCGCTGTGTATTGCTGTTTTCATTCCAGCCTCCATAATTAATTGGCCTTGATGAGCATTGAGATGGTTACTAATTGGTCGGTTAGGGATCTCTTTCACTTGAATTTTTTTATGTGGGGATAACGCACCTAATTTTAAATGATTGAGCTCAAATAGCGTGTATGAAGTTCCTCTGTGGCGACAAATTGTCCTTGTAAATCCTAAATATTTATTAGCGCATAAATGTTTAATTCATTATAGGTTAAAATGTTGTTTAGAGCATTTAGGCTCAGAAGTTGAAGCTCTTGCTCTCGCAAGTCTTACAGTGGACCAAATGACACAGGAACACGGTAAAATGCTCCTATTATCATTATTTTATGTTGTTTTGCATAGATAATGTTGCTAAGCAGGTCCAGAGGCTTGTGTTTTTTTATGAAAAGGATAAGTTCCCAGGTACTGATGGCTTGAGAGGGAGTTTTGTACCAAATTATTGTAACAGGTCTGCTGCGATAGATCAGATACAAAGACCTACAGGGCTGCTGTGTCCCAAAAAGGACAAACTAAAAGTTTCTTTCAGAAATTTAGGCATTCAGCTTGAACTACCGAGTACCGATATCCCGTTTTCTTTGAGATTGGACATCCCCGTTCTGATTTGCCTGTAATTATCTCAGCGCATAAAAATAATTGGTGTAGATTTTGTTTTGACTTTCCCCTCCCATCTTATTGGGAGGCTTGAGTAGACATGTGAACCAAAGTTTTAGCGCCTGCTAGAATATCCCGTGGCAAATAGGCATCAGGAGACAAGTCAGACTCAGAGTGATTTATGGATCTCGATAACAGCAGACCATATTAATTGGCAAATTTTGCTTAGATCAGAGAGCGCCAGCCTTCTAGCCTCCTGGAGCCTTTCTGGCTCCTGGAGGTTTCCCCCATCGCTCTGATCTGAGCGAGATTCGCCAATTAATACGGCACAGGGTGAGTCAGGTGGCAGGCGAGGGTGGGGGCCTGAACCCCGACCACGCTTCCCATTTTACACAAAATATTTTTAAGAAAACACATCATCAAAATCATATAATTACTTTTTAGCTCAGCAGAAATGATCAAGAGTGGCATAAAATCACAACAGCAAAACTACCAAATGCCCTTGGGGGAGAGAAGTGGCTCTAGAGCTTTCATGAAGACCAGTGGTGATCAGGAAATGATGTTAGCTTTACATCGGGGTAAAGGTAACCTGATATCAGGATGTGTCAGCTCTACAAGCCAACAAGAAAAACACTCTGAGAGCCTCAGCAGTAGGAGAAGGAGCTGGAGCTTGTATGTGAAGCTGAGTAATACCAGACAAATAAATGTCCAAACTACCATGTATAGCTTGATCTATACACGGTAGTTGAACGACGATGAACAGCAACACAACCTCGATGTTTTCCATTTCTGTGTCACAAAGGAAATCATGTCACCACGTACCAATTTGTGCATTTTTGATATAACAATCCTCGTCCACCTTCGAGGCAACACTCTGCTCAACACAAACACAACCAGTGCCCAACGGCCACTTGTTGGTTCCCGGTGGTGCTATGAAAGTACCATCTCTGAGGCAATAGCAAAAGAATACCTGGAAGTTTTGTTCCAACAAACACATAATTGAATAGCTACTGGACTAAAACCACACACGCACCATCTCCAAACCCAATATACATGATTTTGTTGGAGTTCTAGCTATTCACCTCTTGATAAATGAAAATGTTCTTATTTCTAAGCAACAGCTACATTTTCCCCACTTTCACCAGGGACTGGTGGAGAAGGACATGACCCACTTAGTATTACTCTTTGTGTTTCTCACATCTTTTTCCCCTCACCTAAGCAACAATTGTGATGACGCTCAGTTCTATGACCCAAATGTATTATTTTAAAAACAGACATGATCTAAAGACTGTCTAGGAGAGATCTGAATCTGGTAAAACAGATTACCTATAGCAGCTAAAGACCTGTGATCCAATCTGAACTCTGCGATAAAAACAGACTTGTATAACTTTGATTCAAACATTGAACACCTTCTTATTAGCTACTTCATATCAAGCAATATCTCAGTTGGAGATTAGTGTTATTTTTCCTTCATGATTAAGCTTACCAGGGAAAATGAAAATTCACTGAAAACTCCCACTGAGCCATATATTAATATTATCTTTGGCCATTTTTTCCCGTTTCAGCAGATAGTAGCAGATGGCCACTTCTTTGATAGTTTTACATTTGTGCTTGCTTGTTCCAGACCTCATCTGTCCGTCCATTATGTGGCCATTTCAGCTTTGTTAAAATAATTGTGAGGGATGTTTTAATTTTTCCGAATCAGCAAAGGACAGATGTTTCCCGGAGTAAAGCTAGTAATCCGTATCATCCAGAGGCAGCACGATTTTAGAAGATGCTGAGTCAGAAGGCACTGGGAATGTTGATGGGGTTTCAGACTTAGGGAAGATAAGCGGACGTTATCTTTGTGTTTAAGAAAACATGTCAACATTTCATCTGTAGTGTCATCCAAGTTGTGAAAGGAAAAATCCTCATTGGCTACTTTTAGTTTTGGGTGTTCGACTCGGTAACTCTTATTTATTTTTGTTGGCCATTCAATCTTCCACCAAGACATTGCCTTGGTAGAGGGAGTCAGATACACTTTCCCATGTGTACTCCCCTCCGTCACCACTAGTGGGATAAATACCCACAGCTCCACAGTGGCCAGAGGATCTTTTTGGTGATCTGCAGTGTTCGCCAAACATAGCATTCCATCGCACAGCCAGAAACCTTCATTTTTGTCCTATCAGAACAAAGAACCTTCATCCAATTGATCTGGAGTCTCATGTTTGCCTTTTGGTCACTTAAGGGAAAGATTTCATTAACATTTTAAGGTATATCGGGTGGGTTGGTGTCATTACATAGCTGCACTTTTCTTAAATTAGTAAATCTGTGTTCTCATTAGCAATTTAGAAAAATTCTGGGCTTAAAAGTCAAAATTATGTTGGCCAAGACTTTATAAAACCAACAACAGGGGAAAAAAATCAATGAGATTGAATATGCTTTCACGTTTCATTTCATGGATCATGAACAAAGGTGTACAATGCAGCTAAAAAAAATACCTTCACTAGGATTTTTTTTTAATTAAACATTAGTCTTGTTGTTGTTTTGCCTTTCTTTCAACAGTAAAAGCCTTGGCCTTTAACCATGTAACCCTAAAGTAGTGCAGAGTGAGGCGAAAACTTAAACCGTTTTCTTTCCGTGGCTGTAGGTCAACCCAAACCTTTAGACGTTGTGTTTGTTCGCTTCCCCCTCAGTCCACACCTTTCATACAACCTAAAAGCTCGATGTAGTGAGTGCATCTAAATGCTTTGATGAGTGTGAAACTGCAGGAAGCTGTTTTATGTGAACGCTTTTCTGCTGCTTTCAGAAAGCTTTTCCTGGACCTATGTACAAGGACAGCTGTGTTTTATTACTTTGGACTAAAGTCTAATTTATATCTGAATATAAGATTACACCCACGGCGCTGCGGTGCAGCACTGGTAAAGTACTATATGGAAAAATAAGACAATCAATAGCTTACTACCAGGCTTTGAGTTGTGTTTTTTTCTCTCTTTTATATTTTGGGTATTTTTTTCACATTTGTGAACTTAAACACTATCGGTTTAGATAACTTATTATCAAGGGGGTGGCTTTTTTGGCCTCTTAAAAAACGAGACTTTTCCAGGCCAAAGCCGAAAGTATTGACGTATGAGCTGCCTCTGCATAAACAATCCCAAATATCCATCTTCCTAAAAGACCTTTACGGCTCTAGCACCTTTCAAAAAGCCGATCTGAATGTGTTCTGTAGTGTCGCGTTTGGCGCTGAGAAGATCATTTGACTCTGATAAATGACATCCAGACGGAAAGTACTTCAAGCACAACACACTTCATTGAGGACACTCTTTCATCCAATTAGACTCAGAAATATAGTTTAGTATTCTGTTGGCCCAGGGTGACACATTCTCAGGTAGTGCTGCTTGATTTATTGCAGACAATAGTACGCTGTTTTGTGGCTCACAGGTACACTATACAAGGGTGATTAACTTAGATATGGAACATACAGTTCACATTATGAAGACGGCTTCTGCTGCCCAGTGAAGCCAAGACTGGCTTACTGCAGAAATAAAGTCCCCACAGAATACCTGAGCTGCTCTGGAGATGGAGTTTAATATGGTACGCATTGCAATTCTGGGTCACTTATTTACCAAGGTTGATGCGAAACAATGATCACCAGAGGCACAACTCATGGGAGCGGCAGAAGTGATTAAATAATGAACGAATTCAACAGAGTTTGCTGTAAAATTGTGGGGGATAGCGTTGCAGACAAACAGATCAACTTGGTATTTCCTCAAAAAGATCCACGTTTTCTGTTACCCAGAGATCCTCTGACCCACTCCGGCAATGTCAGGGACTCATGCAGACAGTCTGACCTACTTTTTTATTATCTCAGACGTTCCTTAGTTCAGACTATGTCTTTGTCCGTCATGACGGCAACCATAAAGGAGTAAGAGAAATATTACACCAACAAGTAGAAAAATTCTAACAGTGTTTCGATTCAGGTGTTGCACTTATATTGGTGTTATATATGTATGTCGATTGTTGTGCAGAAGCAAATTTCTAAGGTGACATCTTGTATTATCTTTCTCTCCTACTTTTCTATCCTTTCTCTTTTGTCTTTCTACCTCATATCTTTGTTTGTTTTTCACTTTCTTTTTGGTTTCTGTCTGTTGCATTTGAAACAAACCCAAAGTAATTTGTAACACTGTTTTTCTATTTATATACTAAGTGGAGCAGCATAGTTAAAGCTTTAATGCTCCACTTGTGAAAGTGCCATATTTTCCAGACTGAGTCACACTTTAGATTCTTTTTCAAGAATCATTTCTTGACCGACGCCTTAAAAGTTAATTCATACTGACTGACGTGAACAGAGGAGGAAATGTTACACTAAACTCAAACAAGATAGTTATGCATTTTTGTTATGAACTTCTATGAATCAAACTGAGACAAACTTTGAGAAGCATTTTGTCTTAATTCATAATATATTGAAAATATAAAGGGAATGTTTCATTTTGGCCTGTCACAATTATGAAGTTTGCTGGAAAGTTTAATGCGACAAAAGTATTATTTTGAGAACATTTTCAAGTAATATAATAGAAATGGCATTAACTTTTAGCACTGGAAATGGAAGAAATTTGAAGTATCCAAAATAAATGAACAAAACAACAGAAACAACAAATAAAATGAATTATAAAGTCTCTGTAAACAAAATTGTCCTTCACAAAAAGGGCTAGTTGAGCCCAAAGCACCAAACTGAAGACTTTTGTCATCAAGTTCTTGGTATAAAGAGAACAGAGAAAAACAATAAATCATTCAAATGGAAATTATTGAGCTTGTTTTAATTTATCAGACCAATAATCGATTTACAGATTATTGTGACTGGCCTGTTTTCATTTTTAACAGATTTATGTGCAAGTGATGCCCCGAAAGAGAAAAATGCACATCTTGATGAAACATATTAACATGTTGGATGATTTTTAAATACAACAAGCTAAATATGAATATAAAGTGACTCTTATCTTTTATCAGAGTTTAAGCCCAGCGTTTTTAGTGGTCAGCCAAAGGGGGTGGAGTGTGTGTGTGTGTGTGCGTGCGTGTGTGTGTGTGTGTCGCTGTGTCTCAAACTGAGGACATGTCAGTCCTTGATACGTGGAAAACATGTCAGACATGACTTTTGTCAGCGGTAGCAGAATATCCAGCGACCCCAGCTGCTCTTTCGCTGTCAGGTCTGCAGCTTTGCCTCAAGGCCGTCTGGATGTTTCACAGTAAATGTTCTCCGAAGCTCAACTGAGCTCACCGGCTCCCAACGTGAAGTGCGGCTCACTTACTCGTGTTGTTTCCCCCTTTTATTTCACCCACCTGTCCCCTTTATTCAAGGCCTATTGTGCTTCACCTTACTTTCAGTGGCCTTGGACACTTCACTTTCCTTTTCTATTATCTGTAGTGTAAGATGAAAGCGATCGGAAGTCTTTAAAGCAGACTTGAGCTTTTCTTTTTCTTTCTTTTTTTTTAAAGGAGCTTAAAGTAATTGGCTGCTCTCATCAGGAAGAAGCCTCTGGAGGTAAGGTCAACTTACATCATCTCTCTATTCACCACCAAGAGGCTGTAATTAACACAAAATATCAAGTGAGCCTTCCACGTTGCACACAACTGATACTTAATTAGTCTAGAAATCAATCAGAATAGTAAGGAGGTCAAACCATGTATTGTGAGGGAGAAAATAGAACAAACCTGAAAGAAAGGCTTCACCGCAGCTATGTTTAACAGTTTCTATAGAAGTATTTGCCGCATCATGTTGATGTCTCACATGACGTAGCGGATGAAAAAGAGGAGGCAGAGGAGAGTCTGTCTTCAGATAGAGTCAACATCCAGACTGATGAATCTTAAAGCTGCAGGATGCATCTTTTATAGAAAATGTTATTTTTCACATATTTGTTAAAACTGTCNTGCAGACAAACAGATCAACTTGGTATTTCCTCAAAAAGATCCACGTTTTCTGTTACCCAGAGATCCTCTGACCCACTCCGGCAATGTCAGGGACTCATGCAGACAGTCTGACCTACTTTTTTATTATCTCAGACGTTCCTTAGTTCAGACTATGTCTTTGTCCGTCATGACGGCAACCATAAAGGAGTAAGAGAAATATTACACCAACAAGTAGAAAAATTCTAACAGTGTTTCGATTCAGGTGTTGCACTTATATTGGTGTTATATATGTATGTCGATTGTTGTGCAGAAGCAAATTTCTAAGGTGACATCTTGTATTATCTTTCTCTCCTACTTTTCTATCCTTTCTCTTTTGTCTTTCTACCTCATATCTTTGTTTGTTTTTCACTTTCTTTTTGGTTTCTGTCTGTTGCATTTGAAACAAACCCAAAGTAATTTGTAACACTGTTTTTCTATTTATATACTAAGTGGAGCAGCATAGTTAAAGCTTTAATGCTCCACTTGTGAAAGTGCCGTATTTTCCAGACTGAGTCATACTTTAGATTCTTTTTCAAGAATCATTTTTTGACCGACGCCTTAAATGTTAATTCATACTGACTGACGTGAACAGAGGAGGAAACGTTACACTAAACTCAAACAAGATAGTTATGCATTTTTGTTATGAACTTCTATGAATCAAACTGAGACAACCTTTGAGAAGCATTTTGTCTTTATTCATAATATATTGAAAATATAAAGGGAATGTTTCATTTTGGCCTGTCACAATTATGAAGTTTGCTGGAAAGTTTAATCCGACAAAAGTATTATTTTGAGAACATTTTCAGGTAATATAATATAAATGGCATTAACTTTTAGCATTGGAAATGGGAGAAATTTGAAGTATCCAAAATAAATGGACAAAACAACACAAACAACAAATGAAATTAATTATAAAGTCTGTAAACAAAATTGTCCTTCACAAAAAGGGCTAGTTGAGCCCAAAGCACCAAACTGAAGACTTTTGTCATCAAGTTCTTGGTATAAAGCGAACAGAGAAAAACAATAAATCATTCAAATGGAAATTATTGAGCTTGTTTTAATTTATCAGACCAATAATTGATTTACAGATTATTGTGACTGGCCTGTTTTCATTTTTAACAGATTTATGTGCAAGTGATGCCCCGAAAGAGAAAAATGCACATCTTGATGAAACATATTAACATGTTGGATGATTTTTAAATGCAACAAGCTAAATATGAATATAAAGTGACTCTTATCTTTTATCAGAGTTTAAGCCCAGCGTTTTTAGTGGTCAGCCAAAGGGGGTGGAGTGTGTGTGTGTGTGTGCGTGCGTGTGTGTGTGTGTGTCGCTGTGTCTCAAACTGAGGACATGTCAGTCCTTGATACGTGGAAAACATGTCAGACATGACTTTTGTCAGCGGTAGCAGAATATCCAGCGACCCCAGCTGCTCTTTCGCTGTCAGGTCTGCAGCTTTGCCTCAAGGCCGTCTGGATGTTTCACAGTAAATGTTGTCCGAAGCTCAACTGAGCTCACCGGCTCCCAACGTGAAGTGCGGCTCACTTACTCGTGTTGTTTCCCCCTTTTATTTCACCCACCTGTCCCCTTTATTCAAGGCCTATTGTGCTTCACCTTACTTTCAGTGGCCTTGGACACTTCACTTTCCTTTTCTATTATCTGTAGTGTAAGATGAAAGCGATCGGAAGTCTTTAAAGCAGACTTGAGCTTTTCTTTTTCTTTCTTTTTTTTTAAAGGAGCTTAAAGTAATTGCCTGCTCTCATCAGGAAGACGCCTCTGGAGGTAAGGTCAACTTACATCATCTCTCTATTCACCACCAAGAGGCTGTAATTAACACAAAATATCAAGTGAGCCTTCCACGTTGCACACAACTGATACTTAATTAGTCTAGAAATCAATCAGAATAGTAAGGAGGTCAAACCATGTATTGTGAGGGAGAAAATAGAACAAACCTGAAAGAAAGGCTTCACCGCAGCTATGTTTAACAGTTTCTATAGAAGTATTTGCCGCATCATGTTGATGTCTCACATGACGTAGCGGATGAAAAAGAGGAGGCAGAGGAGAGTCTGTCTTCAGATAGAGTCAACATCCAGACTGATGAATCTTAAAGCTGCAGGATGCATCTGTTATAGAAAATGTTATTTTTCACATATTTGTTAAAACTGTCTGGAAGCATTAAATCTGAAACAAGATGGCACAACTTCATGCAATTTTTGGGCAGTAACCCAGCTGAAACAATGAGTAGAATGGAACAAAATAAAAGATTAGCACCCAATAAGAGTAATACTAATTTATCAAAAAGATTGTGATACATTATCTAGGCATTAGAGTTGGATGATTGACACTTTTTTCCTTATTTATTTTTTCAACATTTTTTAATTTGTTTTCTCTTTCTTAGCTGATTTTGATGGTATATGCTGATTGTTGATTGTGGGTGAGGTGTTCAATATTTAAGTCTATGTTTCTATGTTTCCTATGTTTCATATATGCAAAAACGCAATAAACATATTGTTGGAAAAATAGCAATTTTCCTAGCAATATGGGTGGGGGGATAGAGACAGTTTCAACAAATATGTATCTAATATGTGTCTTCTAAAAGTGACATGCTGCAGCTTTAAGTAATCCA
Organism: Poecilia formosa; assembly: GCF_000485575.1. NCBI lineage: Eukaryota > Metazoa > Chordata > Actinopteri > Cyprinodontiformes > Poeciliidae > Poecilia > Poecilia formosa. Next base: position 3,804,097 of record NW_006799956.1, on the reverse strand, counting down.
GCATTTACTCAACTCGCATTTCTGTGAAACCGTCATTGTCCCGGTCAGATTGTCCCCAAATACACTTTGCGTTTCTGAAAGTTTAATGGAATCTTCTGCTCGCTGCGGCGGATGTTAGCATAAAACTTTCTTTAAATGTTAAAAAGGTTTTTCTGTGCCATCAGAGGTAACTAAGAGACTATTCTGGATGCTCCCTGGCACCACCATGCATCCACTAGTCTCCAACTAAGTGCAAATGTCCGCAGGCAATCACTCCATCTGGCCGTACACTACAGGCCAGACCGTCCCCATCACTTCCCCCAACTCTCTCTGTCTCTCTCTTTCACCACGCTGCAACGCAAAGACGAGCAGAGGGCAACAACTTGCCTCTTATCCAACACCACCCTCCCTGGTCTCAGTGCCGTCCTCTGTCCTTTGGGTCCTCGGGGTTCTTTGATAGTCTCACAGGCGACATATGGGTGTCTGATTAGCATATGGCTGTGGGTTACTGCATTCCAGAACCCACAGCAGGACGCGGTGGCAAAGGCTGTAGGGAGGAGCGTAATTGATTCAAAGAGCTTCCTCCCTGAGGCGCAGTAGGTGATAAAGAGAGCTTAAAATAGCTCGGATACCTTAAAGGTGTGCAAATTTGACTTTGTGAGACTTGTTGAAAAGAGAAAGGGATTACAAGGAGTAGAGACTTTTGTTTTAATTCAGTCACTCGCTCACTTTTTGTTTTTTATATCACTGGATTAACTCTGGACTAGGCCTGTCACGATAAGTTCTGCTGGACCATAAATTGTCCCAGAAGTTATTGCGATAAACGATAATATTGTTGTTTTGTATTGCTGTTTTTTAAGTAATGTAATAATGTGAGAACATCTCGTCAAAGATTAATAAACTTTCAGTTCTAATGAACATTTAACACTGGAACTGGATATTATCCAACATAAATAAACTGAACAGAAATGAACAAAATGAATTACAAAGAGTCTGTAAACAAAATTATCCTTCAAAATAAAGTTCTGGTGGAGACCAGAGACTGAAGACTGTTTTCATCCAGTTCTTGGTAGAAAAATAATGAATCATGCAAATGGAAATTATTGAACTTGTTTTCGTTTATCAAGCAACTGATTGATTTATTACACATTGCAACAGGCCTACATATGTATATATATTTCAAATCCTGCTTCTCGTATATGAAAGTTTTTCAAGTGAAATTGGACAATATACCAAAAGCTATTGCACCTCTCCGAAACTAAAACTGTTTTGTGGAGGATTTAAACAGCAGTAGTGTCACAAAATGAACTCACGATTCTGTAAAGGAGCGCAATCCGGCCAGATCAAAATCACACACTTTCAGCTTTATGGTAAATAAATCCAGAGCGTATCAGATGGAGAGAGTACAGTGATTTAAGAGGGAAACGGTTTGAGAACTCGTCCTCTTAAAAGAGTAATTAGGAGGAAGAGGATAATCTCATTGGTTTTTCAGCTGATAAAAGAAGGAAATATCTGTAATGGGCATCAAACCTCATATTTAACTTCTGAAGGCTCCAGATCCCATCTACACCCAGGCTTAAAAAAGCACTTATCTCCTTCAAATGCCACGTTAGATTCTAACAGCCTTCGCTCTCACGGTCTTAACTCCTTTATCTTGTAAGAAGAAAACTCCAAATGTTTTCTTAGATGGCGTCTCAACACTTGTAGGGAGTCGGTAAAATGCCAGAGGAGGATGTGATTTTTTTTCAGTCTCTTGCAGTGACGAGTTTTAGAATGAAAAAAAAAAGGCGAACTATTGTAGAACAATAGTTTGCCCACTTAGGCATTCAACCTACATGAATGAATGAACATAATGACTTAATCACATGTTTGCTGCAGTTAAAATATCAACCTTGTGCATAAGTCGGTAAAACACATCTCAGTTACCATGATAACACCTTTCCTTTAAATGTCTGATTAAGGGGTGAGGTGCTCCATTTAGCTAAATTACAGACATTGTTTTAATATGAGAAACAAAAAAAACAAAAACAAACCCACCTTTATAAAATAAAATAGACTACAGATAAGGTGGACTTTGTCACACAGAATTACTCTGTTGTTTTTGCTCCTTTCAGAATATCTCACAGTGTTTCTTTTTCTTTTATTGGAAAGCTGACATCGTCGCAGCAATGAGCCTTAATCTCCCAAGAAATGAACAGGGCAAGGGCGTGATTGTGCTCCCCCCGAACTAATGGCCTTTTTTCAAATCAAAACGAGAGCAGCAGCATAATTACAATCCACTCTATAGTTCACAAAGACTCCCTTGTATTACCAGGTGAGCCATGGCTCGTGCTTCGTTGCTCGGAGGTGAGTGCTTCAGTTAAAACCCAATATAATCGAACCGTTTGTATCAAAGTTTCCAGTTGTTGGGTGAAGGCATCGGCCGGGCGACAGCGTCAGGGTGTTGTGAAGTACACCTCTTGTTTCTGCTGTTTGCTCACCTTTAAATATTTAAGATCAACAAACGAGGTTTAATATCGGACAAAATTAACATCTGCAGATACAAAATGCAGTTTTCATTAACTGATGGAGGAGGAAAAGGCATTCAAGCCAATCTGGCCTGATATTTTATATATTTGGTTTTAAAAGCCACGTTCAAATATATAAAATAAGTTCATTAGGACTTGTGGGGCTACGTGAAGTAGAGTTATCCTGCCAGATTATTTAACTTGTAACATTAACACTGATTTACCTTTACAGTATGAAGGTAAGTCAAACCAAACTTCCTTAGTTTTAGGTCAGTTATAAGTTTATTTGCTGGCTGCCAAACAACGACTTATGTAGCATCAGTTCACGAGTCCGCGTGAACTGATGCCCTCAGACTGCTGTAGATCCACCTCACAGTCGATGGCGGCATTGAACTAGGCCGTTTTAACGTCCGTCTGTCACAACTCTAAATCACACTGAGCTGCCATTTGCATTAGGCCGCGTTCAGACGTCGTACCTGCTGTTAGTGTGAATGTTTCATTACAGTCTGTGCCAGATGCTTGACTCTATCCTTTTGCCACATACCTGGCTTTGTAAGTCTGGGCTCCATTTGCATTATCCTTCGCTGTGAAAACCCATCTACCCCCTCCCACTGCATTTTTACCTTCAGGTGGTGAGTGGTCGGTGGAAACTTGTCGTTTTCTTTTAAGGACTCAAACTCCTCTGCAGTAGCTTCAGCCCACCTTTACGACTTGGATGAACTCGAGCCTTTTTTCCAGCTTTGTGACGTGGTATATAGTACGTAATAGAGGAAGAAGTTTATTTGAAACGAGGCAATGCACAACATACATGAACCACTGCAGAGAGATGTACTGTACCAGTTTATAGCTAACGTCCACCTGTAGTCCCCGAAACAAACTATTAAAATTCAACATGTAGCAATAGAAAACATGAGGACAAATAAAAGTAATCACACCATACAAACCATCATAGGAATAATATAAAAAGTCAGATCTCAATTGCTCAATAACAAACACATTTTTTAAAGCTAACAGGAACAATTGTTTTGCTCTTAACTTCATCAGACCTCAGTTTGAGTTTGCTGTAGCTGCGCTTCCACTACAAATGTGTGCAAATCTTTCTCGTTACTTTGCTAATGTCGAAAAAAACTTATATTTTCACCATTGTGGTTTCTACACAAAGTTTTCATCAAAAAAAACTTGCTTTTTAAAAAATCGGTCTTACCATTAAGCTCATTTCTTTTCGTTATTTCAAGTTGCGCAATTCTGTGGTTAATGGAAACGCAGCAGCTACATGTGGCTTTAATGACGAACCTCACCGGCCAGGTGTGGCCAGTGATTGGCTCCGCCCACATATTTGAATCCGTCTTCTTTTATGATCCCGTTTGTGTGCGTAGTACGCCGATCCAAACTCTTTTGTTTGGGTCGACAAAGATTTGCGCGTGTTTGTAGTGGAAACTCTGCTCATGGGTAAACGACAAAGCTTTCACTGTGGCCTTGTCAAAGTCTGGACTTAAACGGATCGAGATGCTAAATGAGGCGTGGCTTTAAACAGGCCTTTAATGTTTAAAGTCCTCCGATGTGACGGAATGAAAACAATTATGCAAAGCAGCGTAGACCAAGAGGTTGCCATAGCGACAAAGAAGACACTGTCGCTGTTGCTGGGTCTAGGGGGCAATTACTTTTTCACATCAGGCGAGGTTGTTGGAATATAACATTTACTCTGGTTATGTTTGTTTTGAAGATGTGTTAAAATGGCCTGAAATATTTAAGTCTGTCCAAGAAGCAAAAGCAACAAAAAAAATAATCTATAAAGAGGTCAATATTTTACAGATCAGTTTGTGTGTTTTTTTTTTCATAACTTGGACCCTGTTGGCTTTACCAATTGCACTTGAAAAAGGTTTTGTGAAGTCGTGATTAACAGGAGCTTTAAAAACCTTCAGTATTAGAAACTGTGCAGCTGATTCTCACAAAGCCTCTCAGCAGTTCAGTGGCAAGACAGCAGGCAGCTCATCTCCATTCCCAGGTAATTAAAGACTTTGACCTGCTCCGTCAGGTCAGGGTGGGAGGGTTTAAAGTCTTATTTTTACACTTTCCACCTTCCTCACTTTGTTCACCTAACTGTGTTTGAAGAGTTGGGTTCTGAAAGTGCTGTGGTTTCCAGTCTGCTGAAAGTAGAGGACTGCTGCTGCATCAACAAGACGAGTCACAAATGTACAAGTATTAGAAAGAGAGAGGTCAAATTTGAATGAATTAATGGCATATTTGAATTCAGAACACAAAAGCTCAGAATGTGGCGACCCCGGCGTTCAGAGAAAATGATTGCTGCTCCATACGCTGACAGAATCGGGATATTGATTTCTGTCTCTGTTAAGCCCTGTTGAATGTCAGGCGCTGGGCTTCCATGACATTTCTAACAACAACCTTGGGTGACTGACAGAACTTTTAATTAATAATAAAGTTGGTTTAGTGCTCGCGGACTCTAGAGTCAAGGAATACAACAGAGCTGCAGCACGATGAGGAAAACGGTTGTGGTCAAACTAAGGTTCAAATTTGGTAGAAAAGCTGCTTTTTCCGTTTTCTGTTGCACCGCATTAGGAAGGAGTCGGGCCATATGGTGTTCTGTTGGTGTAGTTGTGAAACAAAACACGACAGTTTAACTGAATTTAAACAAAAAGTTTGCATGAAAATGTATAAAAAGTTTAATAGCCTTCATTTGCAGTGTATAGCAACAGGTGGAGGAGGAGCAGCACTGCATAAAGGTGGGTTCGCTCTCTACTTATCAGCTATTTTACATAAAATCTTTTATAGTGATGAAACATTGTGATCTTACATCACTACTAAGTGACTGCTGAATGCTTGACAAGTCCAAGACAGACATTATCTGGCAACGTTGCTCAGTGTTGCTGCTGCTGGGACCAAAATCAGATTCTGCTACCCAAACATGAGCCGTTATGTTAACATGGAATATTTATTCTGCTCTGTACTCTTCACTGACATCATCATCATCAGCTGTGATTACATTATAAATGTGCACAAGTCTTTGTCTGTAAAAACCCCCCACAATTTTGCACATGATAAGTCATTAAAAGTCTTGGCATAAGCGGTTGGAAGCAGTTAAACGAGACATATTCATAATGTAGCCATCAGAGGAGACGTCAGCGTCTCATTCGTGTGTTGGAGTGACAGGCCCTTATGCTGGGGAGCATAAGGGCCTGCTGGGTAGTGGAAAAAATTCCACTTTTACAGAAGTGCTGTGGAGTCAAAACGTTTGAGTGACGCACAACTTTTAGTGAACTGTTCGATGCTGTGAGAGATCTGGTGGAGCCAGCTGGCATTGTCCGAAATAAAGCAAACGCGCTGGACGATATTTACTACGTTCTTTTTCTGAAATGCTGTTTTAGGTTCTTTGGCCACATGTACTATAAAGTCACCCACATTGGGCAAATCTTTGCTCTACCAGGACTCTCATGTAGATACCATTTTGACTCTCTTATTGTTCTGTCCTGAATGCTGAATTCATCTGAGGTAAACTTCTCCATGGGCGTCCACCAACCTGCTCTTGGACCAATTTTAGTGGGCCGGCCTCTTCTGGGATGATTCTCCACTGTTTCATGTTCTCTCTGTTTGTGGATAATGGCTCTCACTGTGCTTTGCTTGAGCCTAAGAAATGGCTCTGTAATTCTTTTCAGACTGATGGACGTCAATCACTTTGTGTCTCATCTGTTCTTGGATTTCTTTCGAGAGAGGAATGATGTGTTGCATTGAAAGCTGTTCATTGTGTCATAGCTCTCAAGCAGTGAGGGAAGACTTATTTTATTCATACATCCAGGTGGGTTTGGGTGCCTTTTTTCCCTTAATACGTGCCACCATCGTTTTAAAACTGTCACTCAGATGATCTCTGGCTGATATTTAAAATTAGTTTGATCTGAAACATTGAGGTGCAACAAAAAGGAGATCAGAGGAAAACCGTAAGAGGTCAAACAGACCGCTCATCCACAGCAAAGTGTGAACAGGAGTTTCCTACTGAACCAGTAACTCATCCGTTCTTCAAAACAAAGCGAATCTTCCGGGTCGTCTGCCGTGCAAGTAAAGTACCACAACAAGCATACGGAGCAGAAACGTCTTTCTTGCTTGCATCAGTGATTCTTAACGGTTGTCGGGTCACATCGGTGCAATCCCTGTGGTCAGTAACGACAAAGGCTTTTAGTTCTTAATTCAACCTGATTGCGGCTCGTCAGCGGTTACGTGAAAAAGTGATTTTCCTTGTTTCTGTTTTTCCTCGTTTTTTTGTTTTTTTTAACGATGCCACATGTTTGGTTCCCAGCGTTGTAGTTTGATGTGTTTTTACCCCCTGGTAGACTATTAGCTTGTGTTTGATGGGCAGGAAGTTGTAAACAGCTTGTGCGTAATGTTAAGATAAATGCAGTGAGGTTCTGAATGTCGGGTGTTTTCTCTTTGAAAAGCAGGAGTAAAATGTCAGAGCCGCTCTGACGTTCGCTGTCCGGCTTGTTTTGTGTGTTACAACTGGTTTGTATGAAAATAATAAATTGTTAGAACTACCTTCAAATTCTTGAGAAGAAATGTTTTTTAGATTTAGGTTGCAATTATTAGTAAAATTATTTTTTAACTACAGTGTCTCGCAAAAGTATTCATTGCTCGTGATCTTTTCACATCTTGTCACGTACAGCGTTTGAGGACATTTCAAGAAATTTGTGCCTAATTGTGAAGAAGGATGGAAATAATAGATGGTTTTAGCTTTTTAAGCTAAAAAAGAAAAATTGTTGGATTTTTTAAAAAAAATATATAATGCTTGAGTCATCTTGCACAACAAAAAAAACATGATTTGGGGTACGTCTCTTCACATATTTATAAATCAAAAGACAGATTTAGTTTTTTTCAGTCACATTTGTAAAACAGATCAAGCTCATTAGTTCAATAGTGGCCAAACATCAATTTTCAACCGGCATACACTGGGAGAACAAAAGCTGAAAATGCACAATTACTTGTTATTTTTGTTGGTCTTAAAAGTGAAATCTGTGTAAAATCCACTGAAAATGTGAAAAAGGTGACATGGCACCAGGATAAAACTTCATTACTCAGCTCATAAAGGTCTCGTCTATCCTCCTTAATAATAATTTTAAAAAACATGGTTACACACAATCCTATGTCGACACTGTTCAAATTTAAATCCACATTTCCATTATAGCTGTACTAATAAAGTCTTCGAAGTCCAAAGTATGCATCGTTTACTCTGTTTTGAGGTAACCTCTCCTGGTACCTCTGCTCTGTTTACTTCATGTCAGTAATTTCTCAGCGGATGTCTTTGCTGTCATGGCTTCTGCACACGTCCGGCCCCTCTTGGCAGACCATGAGTTCATTAAAACCGTGCTTATGAGAAGGCAGACCCAGAACTGCCACTCTGTCTCGATACCTGACCTTCACCGCTTCCCCCAACTCCTCCCGACGTTATCTTTATTACTCACTTCCAGGGCATGCATGCCCTGCGCTCCACCCACAGCACCCTACCTTCGGTACACTTCATCTCTCCCGTTCACCAACAATTCTATTAGTGACCATCTATTTTACTTCCCCACCCCTCTCTCTCTGTCCACTTCCAGAATGTTGAGTTCAGAGATGCTGAACAGCAGAGACAGGGGTCTCCTTTGGGCTAAAGTCTGTCTTCTTTTACACCAATTACTGGCCCAGCTGTAGAACTCTGGAGGATTTTTCAATTGATATTCTTTGCCGATTTTTGAAATCTCCTTAAAAACTCCTGCTCTTTCTGAATCTCCGCTTTCAGGAAGTCATCACAGCATCACTTTTCTGTTGACCTTCTAACGTTTTTACCAGTGCTTCACTGAGAAGCAGCTCCTATAACGAGCTCAGCAGATGCGCAACTCCACCAGGCGTTTACTAATTGCTGCTGGCTAGTCTGGAGGAGCTGAGTGTGGAGTCACAGGGAAGGTATACAGCAAGGGAGAAAGTGTGAAAAACGCGTACATGAGGATGATTGATAGCGCTAAACCCCTATTCCTGGCTCTGATGGACTAGTTCTACTTGACGGGTGTATTTCTGCAGATGACAGTAGGATCTGAGAGATGTTTTAACAAATATCTAAAACAAAAAGTTACCCCACTGGAGTCTTAGCCATCTTATGCCAGACAGGCTATTTTACTAATATGAGGCAGTTTTTGCCTCTTCCACACAAAGAGTGTTTAATGACAAACTTAAACTCAGAGGGTCTAAACCAAGGAGAACACATTGTAATCTCACATGGTGAGTGAAACCCTGGAGGTCAAGAGGGAAGGATGCCCTCCAGAGCTCCACAAATGTCAAGCTGTATTAACCCGCTGAAGGAGGAGTTGGTTCTTGAAGTACTTGCTAAATGAAGGCATCCTAAGAACTTCCAAAATATCATAGCTCTGTAAAGATCAATACTAATGTCCTTACTATGAGCGGTTGATCATTCATCGCTCCTTGACTAAATATGATCTGCACAGTACAGATGAAAGAAATTTCTGTGATCAAAGTAAAGAAATATACATGCGTTGCCAACAGCAAATTTCCCATCGCAGCCAAATCCCTGGAGTGAAGGAGATCAGAAAAACTGGCTTGATGGTTTACACTCTAAAGATGACTGTACAGGCAGAATGATTTGGTTGGTGGAAAGTCATGCATTGTTGAAGCATTATTTTAAGCACTAATGTAACTCACAGCTGAATTAGTGTATCAATATCAAAGGCCTTAGTAATGACTGTGGCACTCCCCCGATTTACCTCCATAATGCTAATCAGGCTGGGTTCCACAGCGAGAGGCGACTTGAAAAAATCTCATTTACTGCAACATATAATTTAAGCTCAACTCCCTTTAAGATTATGACGCAGTTTGCTTTTTTCTAGTCAGTCTTTAGATGTAAAGATTAGACATAACATTAAGGCCAATGACCTAATGCTGAGTACATATCCTCTGTTGTTGTAGAAACAACCTGCTTATGGCATGAGCAAGCCCTATGAAGTTATGCTGTAGTGTTTTGCATAAAGCTGTCAACAGGAGATGCAGTTCACATCAGCAAAACAAACAAAAAAAAAAACAGTGCTTGGCAAAAGAAATGGTAAAGGCCGGGTGGGTCATCACTTCAAATCCTCTACCAAACTCTTAGGATGTTTTCACACCTCATATTCTGGTAGATTTGGTTCGATTGGGTACCAAGCCTCCAATATTTGTTGCATTTTCAGCTGATGTGATTCATTTTCACTTTGCACTGAGTCAAATGAACTAAACAAATTGAAAAACCCGTTCACCACCTCACCTGTGGTGGTGCCGCACCAAAGACTACTGAAGGAAACGACACAAAAACCTCAGAAGAAGACATGAGCGCAACTTCCTCTGTAACCTAAAATGGAGTAGGAGTTTTTATTGACCCAGAATCCCCTGCGCTACGGCCTCCAGTCTGCTTGGGAACATACGCATTTGAACCGCGGCAAAGTTCACGTCAACCGAACCAAGGCCGAAGTTTTCAGGTGGACTGGAGTTCGTTTATTCTAGCGTTCGATCTGATCCACACCTCCCCAAACGAACTGGACTTCCTTGGCAAACGGACCAGAGTTCCATCAAAGTGCACCAAACAGGACTGGTGTGAACGCACTCTAAGTTCTGCAGCAAACTTTGTCCAAACCATCATAGCACCTTACATCTGTCCACTTCACTTCACAAGGTACAATTTATTCTACAGACAAGTGAAAACTATAATCTCCTCATAACAAAAGGCGATAATGTTATTCATCAGAAAAGCTGCACTTTTAGATTTTTTCCATTATCCAGCTCTGACAGTCAGAGCTCTGTAGGTTCTGGCTTTAGTGTGGAAAGGTCAACTTATCCACCTTGCCTGACTTGTACAGTCACACAGCCTCCGTTTTAACACAAGAATCAAGGAATTCAAATTGTTTGCAAATGGCTTTATAACCCTTCCAGATTGATTGGAAACGGTAATCCCTTCAGTAGTCATTGTGGGTCTCTTTCCATCTTGGTAATGTGTCGAAACCAAACTGTGTGCTTGAGACCAGAAAACCTCCAAAACCTCCATCAGTTGTGGTGCATTTGATCAGCTGCTACTTTCCACACAAAGGCGTTAGAATAGAGCAGAAGTATCCTTTATTATCCTACAATGGGGAACATTTCTACTTTCGATCCGTGTTTGTTAACTTATTTAGGATAGTTTGGAACCTTTTCTCTGTTTTGAGTACTTGAGGTTCATTTAAAATACTTTGAAAACCTGACAAAGACCAGATCGTAATTTTTCTTTTTTTTTTCACGTACAAACCCTGTAAGTGAATGATTGTGATTATTTTCATCATACTTTAAGCCCATGAGTAATGCATCAAGCACCAAAGTCTGAAAGTGTAAATTTGCTCGTCTCATTCAGGGTAATATCAGGGTGCTTTGAAAGACGGCGCTTAATGCAGGCACTATTCAAACCTCTTTCTCTCTTATTGTAATAGCCCTTTCTTTTGGGCTCATGAGTAATTTATACTGTTTCTGATGACGGGCGTAAAATGCACCTCGTGTGTTTTCAGCGATGATACGAGTAGTGCTTGTCTAAATGTCCTCCATCTGTCTCCACTGGGCTTTCAGAATGCTCTCTAGAACCTCTTTATTTGACATTTTCTGGCACCACCATCCAGCGAATAGCCCACCGGGCAGACAGACAGAGAGCACTTTACTTCTTTCCACACTCCTCATCTGCAAATTCGAGTGGTGAGATATGGCCAAGCGGGACGCATTAGTTTGATGCAATGTGTCGGCGCAATTCAATCTACCAAACTCCGAAAGAGATGCAGCTTCTTAAAGCGAATGACGACGCGGGATAATTTGACAAAAAAAGATGCAAAGCAGTCGGGCCAGAAATGAAGTTGGCTTCCTCTTTGTTGCAATTGTGTTGGATGATTTCGAGTGGGAATGTCGGCTTAAACAGAGAAAATGATTTACTTCAACAGAGAGCTTATTGTGCCACCCAGTTTTATACCAACGAGTCGATCCATTAATTATCAGAGCAAATCTGTAGTTTGTGGTGTTCACAGGATTTACACGTTTAATTCTGATTTAGGAAATGATGGCCATGATGATTTATCTTTAAGCTGTTTCATATGATCTAATAAAAGTTGTTCTTATAAAATTTTATACATTTAATAAGCCTAAGAAATTACAGTTAAAATGTAAGGTAGGAGCAGAAAGAGACAGTTTAGTTCATCCTAAACTTATGTCATGGGTCAAATTTAATTGTATAAAGTATTTAAATTCTCCATACTTTTCTTTTAATTGCTTTGTCTTGAATTAAATTAATTACTTTTTGTCTTTTTGTCCTTCTGATTGTTTGAAACTACACAATGGTATAAGAACCATAACGTTAATTTCCTCTGAGATCCAAATTATTTGGAAAAGTCGATATTTTATATTGAATGTACTCAGGATTTTCATATATTTTATTAAAATAGCTAAGAACAATGCTCATACTTTTTTTCCACAAATTTCAACTTGTCTGGAAAAAGAAAACTTATGCTTTAATTAGTTTTTTGGTGCAAATTGTTTAAATTTGAAATTTTGTTTAAAATGAAACAATAATAAAATGAACAAAAATATGCATATTTTTGGGACTGTGACAGTAACCTTAGAAAAATAGTTTCATTTTCTGAAAACAAAAAGGGTGAAACCATCAAAAGTTAAAATATTATTTAGATTTTCTTCAGTTTTATACATTTTAAGGCTGAAAATACAAAGTATTCCTATGATTATTTGTTCTTCAACAGCTTCTTTCTAACGTAAAGAAGCAAAGGAAGAAAAAAAGCAAGATGACTTTTCCAGCACTCCTGTACTAATTAAAAAACAAAAGTCAAACAAAAATTGAGTTTTTTTAAAGGCTGCAACGTTAACATTCAAGTAGTAAGTTATACTACTGAGCACAAAGGTGCATGTTGTTGGAAAGAAAAGCTAAATAATGAAATGGCCTCACTGTTCCATGTGCAGAAACACAAACATCTCTGTTGCTTTGGAGAGTTTCTTGCATCTACAATTTGGTAAGCTGCAGTAGAAGAACAACTGGAAGCAGGAATCATCAAAACATCATGCCTCTGGTGATATTGCAGAAATATTCTTTTTTCATCGGCTAATCATTACTGTGTGTGTCTATAGAAACTAAAGCTCTCAGGAGCCTTGATGTCAAAGCTCAAATTTGTCTTGTATGTAAAAAAAAAAAAAAAAATCGGTTTACCACTTAAAGCTGAGGAGTCTGAAAATGTAAAAATGTACAACGAGGAAATAAAATGTGGAAGTTCTCCAAGATGTTATTAATCACCATGACTTATATGCGGTTTAATGGATTATACTTTAGGATTTAGCCCTTAACTTGCGGTTTTGTTCACCGGCCATTGAAGCTGCTGTCCAGCAGTGTTTTTCAGCCCTGGTCCTCCAGGCGCAGCGTCCTGCATGTTTTATTTGTTTCCCTGCTTCAGCACAACAAGTTCAGGCGATGGACGATTAAGAGGCTTTTCCTGAAGCGCGATCATTTGAATCAGGTGTTTTGAAGCAGGGAAACGGCTGAAGCATGCAGGGCCTTGAGGACCACGGTTGGGGATAAACTGCTCTGAAATAATCAGTTTGCAGTTGCACCTTGACAGTTTGATAGGGGAGACTCGGTTTTCTTTACTTTCTAATTAATCCTGCGGCGTCCTTTCTTGTTCCTTGAACTAGACGTCTTCTCTTGCTCTGAGCGTTCATGAAATGACAGCAGAGGTCCTGCTGAGTTCTCCGTTAACGGAACCATGGATTAATGGAGAACATCTGAAAGAGTTTCTATCAATTATCAATACGGTTATGAGGTGTTGGGAGCTAAAATTCAAAACATGTAAATAAAACTGCTTATATTACTGTTTTGGTTTTGCCTGACTGTCCTACATGTTTTTAGCAGTCCAAGTTAAGCCTGTTAAGCAATAAGCAATTAACTATATGATAAAAATAAACTCAGTATCCATTATGTTGATTCTGTAAAGGGTAATTTTGTTTAAGTCATAATTCATTTTTGTTTCTGTTCAATTTATTGTTTTTGGTCGTTGTGTTTCATTTTGGTTATTTAAAATGTTCTCAAAATTAAAGTTTACTGGTATTTCAGGGGGGAACTTACATTATCATGCCTCTGTCAATATGTTGCTCGAAAATCATCTCAAAACAATGATGTTACCGTTCACCGCAATAATTAATGTGACAATTTATTGTCCAGTAAAGTTCATTGTTACGGGTCGAGTCAAAAAAATTTTCAGAAAATATCTACAGTGCAGTGAAATTAACTGAAATTTCTCAGATCATCAAACTAATTTTGATATCAGACAGTGACCATAGAAAAAGGTCATTTCAGATAAAATAAATTATAATTAGTGATTTGGAATGATGATTCCAAATCACTAATTCATGCCTTTGCTTTATTTCTTCTTACTTCCATTTTGGATTTTTTTTTAGTAAAAAGCAGTTTGTACCCATGCACTTACCCGTTGCATATCAGCTTGTTTATTGGTAGCTAAAGGGGTCGTGTTATGTGAAATCAGTTTTTGTTATTCCCTCATAAAAAAACATGCCCATTTCAAAGCTTCCCAGCTTCTGCCTCACAAAGCACTTCCCGCCACTCAGCTCCTTCAGACTAGCCAGAAGCAATTAGTAAACAACCTGGTATCTGCACATCTGCTGAGCTCGTTATCCGAGCCACTTCACATTGAAACACTGGTAACAATGTTATTAAAGAAAAAAAATATTTTAATAGAGGAGTGATGTTGTGAGGACTTTTCTGAAGGCGGAGTCTCAGAAAGAGTAGGAGTTTTAAAAGTGACAGAGGCCCAATGTCCAGGTGTTCAAATTTTTATAATGAAGCTAACATAGTTACTTGATTGTGCTATGAAGTGGTACTGTGTCGTTGGAAAATGCATAATCCTGCCTTTTTAAGTATTTTTGATGAATTATGGAATTGAAGATATAAGATCATAAAAGATTTTTTTCAGTTGTGCAATGTTTTTTGAAGATCTTATATTTCACCTTATCTCAGCTGAATACAATTCTGATCCCTCACTGGCCGTCCGGACAGATTCTGACCGCTGACCAAACCAAAACAACTGCACAACCTTCTGCTCACACATCAAATTAAACGCGCAAAGTAACATTTCCCTTTCCAGTAAATAACAGAAAATAACTTCACAAAGTGAGTCCAAAACATCTTTGGAAAAAAAAGAAAAAAAAGAGAAAAAAATCAGAACTTCAAGTCTGCAGAACAGAGAAGGACGCAAAAGGACGGATACCGATGAAGGAATTTGCAGCACCTCAGGGTCATTTCTGCCCTCAGTAGGTAAGTTTTAGAAAGTGACGAGTCAATCTCAGTATCTTTCTGTGACGAGGTCACTTTCCAAAAGCTCCGAAACGACAACATCACCAGACTTCAGCTCACGGTTCAAATGGCCACCACTTGGTTTCATCTCCGACTTACCCGACAGTGAAAGCCTTCTTTAATAAAATGCAAAAACTCCAAGATGCGAGCAGGAACTCAGCCTGACTGAACCCTCATTTTATATGAAAGACGCATAAAATACTTTGTGCCAGTTTCAGCCTGGCGGTGATTTATTATTAAACCAACACGATGACAGTTTATAGCATTTTAAAGTGCCCTATCGCAAATAACAAAAGAACTAATAAAACCAGCATCCATATATAATGCCTTTAATGTCAGCAGCATTTACTGGCCTTATGTCGTCAAAAATGATGCTGCAACCTGAATGAGAAAACTATTGTAAAAGCTGAAGCATTGTCAGCTTCAAGCCTCTTCAACAGCCACAAAGCGTACAGCCCAGATGTGAGGCTGTACTTCCTGTGACAAGTAACCGAGCCACATAAATCAAAATACGAATATAAAGTCTCTTTTTTTTTTTTGCATTAAAAGCCGTCACCTTACTTCTGTTTTTATACCTCTGCGTCGAATGTGAATCCAAAACCATCAAGCGACCCGGAAATCCACAAAGAGGCAAACAGAACCAGAGTATTTATCTGGTTGCCTGAGGCTGGTCTAATGTAGGGCTGCCTCTCTGGAGGATGTGTCTTTGTGGGAGAAAAGATGGCTCAGTTGTCAGAATGCGTAAGTGCTGACAAAAGGAAGAAAAAAAAAAGATGCATTGCGTCCGATCGTCCTTCCTTATAAAGAGCACCATGGTTGCAGTGTGGTTGTTCCTTTTTTAAATGGCGGCACACCTTGATTTGCTCACTGATTGATTCAGACTGAGGCCAGCCAGCCATGAAAACGCGTGCATGAGAAATAAGGTGTTTTCAGTGAAATGCCTACACTGCAGATGTTAAGATTTGAAGTGTCCATTGCTTAAAGCTGTAGTATGTAACTCTTATAAAAAAAAATATATTTGTTACTTTATTTATTGAACCTGTCACTGTGTCGCTACAGTATGGCACGAGACAGATGATCTGTGAAAAAAAAAAATCAAGCTACTCTGACATCATTTAGCGCTAACTAGAACCAACCAATCAGACCCAGGAGGCGGGTCTTAGCGCTGTTAATCAGCCTTCTTTCCCATGCTTGCTCTCTGTTATGCTAGGTTAGCATAGCCACCGATGGCGATAAGTTGTTTTTTCCACGAGCACATTTAATAATGTTGACACCAAGATGATTGACAGCACTAAGACCCGCCTCTTGGCTCTGATTGGTTGTTTATGTCCGGGAGAGGTGTTTTTTTAGCAGGACAGGGAGGAGATGGAAGAACCTGATTTTTTGTTTTGTTTTTCACAGTTTCTCTGTCTCATACTGTCAGGACATGATGACTGTTTTAACAAATGTGTTTAAAAAAACAAACATTTTTAATTTATTTTTTATTATGAAAGTTACATTCTGCATCTCTAAAATGGGTAAACATATAATTCAGTAGCAAATTGCAAATTATACTTCAAACCGTAAATGAAAACAGTTCCATGGTGTAAGAAAAAAACAAAGTTTTTGTTAGTTTCACTTCAATAGCTGTACTTGTCAGTGTTGGTAGAATGTTGTAGTTGTCAGTTTTTGTTTTGCTTGAGCTCATGTTACACAGCCCTTTTTTTGTTATTTACTTCTTTTTATTTTTTTAATAAAAAGTAAAAACAAAAGAATCATGAAACTCTGAAAGCTTACCAGGCAGAAATGTAGCTGAAGAAGCAGGTATCTCGCACACAAGTGTCCTAAACTGCACGCATCGACGGCAACAAACCTCTTCTTCAACGAGGCTTCATCTCCTATTGGGGTTAGCGCGGAAACAAGAACATGGCAATACGACAGGTATCTTTGTTCATCTCAGGCATGACAACAGAGCCGGCTGTGAGCGTGACAGTCGAGCCAGTTAAAATTCAAATTCAGCTCCTCTTGTCCTTGTTGTTGTGGAAGAGAGGAAGCATAAAATGAAATAAGAGGTAATCTGATGGACAGGATGCAGTCCAGTTGGGAATAGTCCATCAGCCACAAACTTCATTGTATTTTACTGTGATTTTTTTATTTTATTTATTTTTTTGTTTATGTGATGGATGCCTTGAACTGTATAAATCCGAAGTGAAAGGATACAGAAAACGCATTTTTTTCCAGTCTTCTGAATTGTGTGGCGTCTTATCACTTTCCTTCATAATGAAATATCGGCGTTTCTAGTTGTGAAAAAAACGGGAGAGGTTCACGGAGCGTAAAAACCTTTGCGAGGCTTACGGTGCTTCACGCAGCATTTGTAGGGCCACGGTAATTTGCGGCACGTGCAAATTAGACCGTTTTGTGTGCGACTCGTGGGGGGGATGGTGATGTATTATGTTTTCTTATTTGTGTAAATAACTGAATGCAAACATCATTAGAAGGAGCGGTGATCACTGTCTTCCCACAGAAATGAACTTTTCAACATATTCCCGGCTTTAATGTCTGTCCCTTAATTGACTTCCCTTTAAGTATTGCACACATGGCTGGGCTCCCAAGGGCAGACAGCCCTGCAGATAAACCCAGATCACTGCGTCTTTGCTTCATTTCACGCGCAGGCCTGCGAGGATATCCGACTCCTATACCGTGCACAGCAAATGCAAATTTCTGGGTAGGAGTGTACACGTTCAGTGTTTTGGTAACCATGGCAACAAGGCTTTTTTTCCCCCCTTATTTCTTTCTTTCTCCTTTTTTTTTGCTATTCACCAGCAGGAAGTGGTGACCGAGTCCTAGTTAATGAAATCGGATTCTCCAGATTACTCCGACATCACTTCAAAGCTCAGAGTCGTCGTTTGAGAGAGTGAGCGTCGGCTTTAATCAGCCGCTGCCGAGGCCTCGACCGCCTCCTCTTTCCTCGCCGGGTGTTGGGAGGCATTCAGCGCTGGGGTAGCACGATGTCCTACACGGTGCAAATAAAATGTTTGTTTTATTCATCAGAAATGGATGAGTTGTCTCGGGGCGCTCCTGCAACAGTGCTGCCTGG
>NW_006799956.1:3783428-3785877 GCF_000485575.1 Poecilia formosa | reverse complement strand
CATCTGCAAATCAGTCGGCCTGATAAGGTCTTATGTTATTATCTTGTTTTTAATCACTTTTTGAATACAGTTCTTTTCAGAAGGTCACCCTCACTCATCATTGGCATTGTGAAATGAGCAATAAGCACTACGTTTTGTCAAATGTCATCATCATAATCATCAACACACATGCAATGTGTTGATCAATGTCCCATTTACTGCTGATCAAAGGTAACTCCAAACAGGTGGAGGAGGACCTCAGTGTTTCAGCTGTTCTGCAGTTTTCAGGAAGTTTGTTCCAGATTTGTGGTGCGTAGAAGCTGAAGCCACAGGAGCAGAGAAGCCACACCTTTTTGTAGCAGTTGGTAATGTCCTAGCACAGTGGTCCCCAAACCTTTTCCTGTGAGGGCCACACAACTTTTCCCTTCTCTGGTGGGGGGCCGGAGATTGTTGAAGGGGCGGGGGTTGCCTTTCTCTATTGATTTTTACCCAGAAAGCACATGGGCAAAAACCATGAGTGAAACGGTCACTGGGACTAACTGGTATATTCCATTGAGGGAATGTAACTTTAACATATTAATTTCTCATATGTTAACATAAAGGCTCATTTTGAAGTATAAGTTGCTACTTACAGGCGTCACTTCAAAGAATTCAACCTGGAATGTGGCGTTCATAACAGACACGTGTGTTCATCTGCTCTACCGCTAGCAAACAACCGTACTGATTAAATAACATAAAAGTCAAGCAGTTCCCTAAAAGTCCAACAGATGGCAGCAATGCGCCATGCAAAACAAAACACCCACAGTTTACAGGACACACTTCCTTCTAAAGAGCCCCCTGGTGGTTGAAGAAAAATCCACATATAAACCGGAAAATACAATAAATGAAAAAAAATCTGAATGCTCTCTGGTATTGTTCAGGGGGCCGGACGAAATGTGGAGGCGGGCCAAATCCGGCCCGCGGGCCGTAGTTTGGGGACCACTGTCCTAGCATATTTCTGGCCGTTTATTTGACCTCTCCGCCTTTGCTTCAGGCTCTTTTCATTTTCTGTTTTTATTTTTAAATGAGGTGGAGTTTTCTCTGTGGGAGCTGGTCCTATCAGACTGCAGCGCATGGCGGACTGAGCTCACATTTGTTTTGTACAAACTAGTCCTCCAGCCTTGATGACCAATGAGCAGCAACCGTAGAAAAGTGTTGAGCCTCGTTTGTCCAACTAGCGTCATGTCGCGAATCGTAAGCAAAAAAGTCTATAAAACCCCGTGGAAACAAAATAAATAGACGAGTAAATTCAACGTTTTTGTTGATACACAGCCAAGCAGTTAATCACTAAAAATAAGAAACATTGATTTTCAAAAACTACCCATGCAACACCCAGCTATGACTTATTCCCACCACTTGTATTATTCCTGCAGCATTTGACTGAAACCGATTAAATATTAAAGAACAACAGCAGACTTGATGACCTAACCAGTCAGAACCGTATTTAGAATAACAGGAGAGTCATCAGTGGAGTCATAGGGAGCTTTCAGGAGGTTGTGGGGAAAACGCAGGCGCGTGCTCCCCTTAACGACGACTCATCTATCATGGTCATGAGATGACAACACTACCCGGCTCTCCTCTGCCATACAAATGCAGATTTTTTTTAATCTCCTACCAGCTAGTGGTTTACACCTGTTCACGGTCATTATGTAATAACCGTGTTACTGACTTCAGTCCGTAACAGCCATCAGCTAAACTTTAGAAGACTGAGTTCCTCATGTTACGGTTTGAGCCGTTATCAGAACCACGTCGACCCACCTGAGTGAAGTTGCCCCGACCACCTTCTTCAAAATTGGGATCAAACGTTTGTGCCGCTGTCATTTTAAAGGTATTAAGAAAAGTTCCCAGAGGTCATGAAAGGTCAACCAGCCTCCCCACTTTAAACGTTGTTGAGAAAATAAATTTAAAATAAGCTAGTTTTAAAACTTAACATGTCTTGATTCAAATGGCCTAATTTTTGTTTTTAAATCAGTAACTTATTCTGGCCTATTGACCTTTATTTTAACTGTAGTTCCAGCAGATGGTTTGCTAGGATCGTTTGAACTGCCTTTTGTCTGTGAGAAAACAATACAGTTGAAGTTGTGGCTTTTCACACTCATCTGTGAAAGGCCGTAAACACTGCAGGGGTTTAGGCTTCAGATAGAGGGTCAGAGACAGCTCCTGGTTGGAGGAGCAAAGTTACGCCTTATTTGAATAAATTAAATACAAGAGGATAAAACTTTCTACACAGAAGTAACAAATCAGATTTGCTCTTGCAATTCTCCAAAGACGTCTTTGCACGTCTTTGCTTTTCTTTCTTTCTTTCTTTCCATTTATGTCAGGTAAATGAATGTATGTCTCCGTCGTTCTGCAGTTTCTGGTGTAAGTTTGTGCATTGTCTTACTTTGGATTAAACTCTATAATTCTGTGACGTCAACACGCATTGTTGTTT
>NW_006799956.1:3778672-3783068 GCF_000485575.1 Poecilia formosa | reverse complement strand
GTTAAGTGTTGCCTTATCATCCACAAGAGAGTCGGACAAAATGCCAGGACTTTGACCCCCAGCAGAGCCAGGATCAGCCAATTCTTTCAGCCGCCGGATATGATGACGGGACAAAAAATGCGAGGGAACAATCTGTTCCTCCAGCTGACTGCGATGCTGCCCACTGTGAGCAACCAGGTGCTGCAGGTCCTAAAATATGCATTGTGTCATTTTTGCCTCGTTTGCCTTATGCTAAAATGGTAAAGATAATCTGATTATACAGTAATTTAGGAACAGGGCATTTGTAAACTTTTGAGCATTTTACATGAGCCACATCTGAAACGGTGAGGTAAGAAACATTTGCCAGGTTTTGCAGTGTATGCCTGTTTTTTTTTTTTTTTTTTCCCAGTTCTAAGTTTTAATATCCAGCGGTCCCTCAGCGGAATATACAGTAATTAACAACAAACATCAGCACGGAGCAGCTTGGATGGCATATTGAAATTTTAGATTGAAAGTTCAAAGCAATATTGTGCGATGTGCTTTCATGGGAGTCTGACTAGAAGTCGATTTGTTCGGAGACCCTGACGCTGTAACGCCTCATTATGAGAGGAACCAGGACTGCTGGCTGTCCACCTCCCTGTTGGGCTTCCTCGAGAGAAAACTGGCAGCCAATCACAGATGAGCTTGAATGTTGTTATAGATCTTTATAGATCTGATCAGAGGCATCGGGGGGAGGGTGATTATTAGACAGTAGTATGATTTGAAAGTATATTTAAAGAATATTGTTCAGATTATCGGCATATTAAAGTGTTGAGTGTTCTGAGTTTCTTCCTCTTTAACTAGACTGTAAAGAAAAAAAGAAACACTTTTAAACTCAGCAAATTTCGGGTTGTCAGATAAAACCCGAAATCAAAATTGTTGTATTCATGTTGTCGTCGTCAAATGTTTGGACCCAAACTAACCTCGTGATGTGCTTTATCACTGCTGAAACAACTAATTCAGTGTAAACGTTTCTTTGCAAACATTTGAACAAGATTGCTCAAAAGGTCATTGTGCCATATTTTGCAAGGTTTACATCTGAGACTGAGCATATTTGAAGTTGAAACAATTCAGTCGGATCAGCTGTTGTTTCAGCAGTCCAGTCAAAACTGACCCAATGCAAACCCCACAGCAACCCAAAGAGTCCATCTGGTTGGTGAACTAGCAAATTTAATCCCAAATTACAATGTTCAGATTCCAGCTCAGGAGTCTGGATGGTGTCTCTAACGGCGCTTTCGCACTGAACGGAACGGAACGGTTCTGAGCGTGTTCGCGTTACAACTTGCGACCGGTTCCACCCGGCCCCATGGAACCACAAGAGCTGTGGTTCCAATCGTACCGGCCAAGCGGTTCTGCTTAGAACCAGCAGCTGATTGGCCGCTGGTTGTTATGGAGTCAGACGTTGATTTTCCGTTGACAGCGGGCTCTCACTACTATATTTTGTAAAGAGTGCTCTTTGCAATATTTTTATTAAATTGGCAGTTAGCAACCAACCAACTCAAACCACATTGTTTAGTTTTAAAAATAATGACGTCCTGCACCGCCTCGATGGCGCCCTCAGTGCAATGCGAACACAACAGGGCTGGAACCGTTCCGTACCGTTCCGTGCGAAAGCGCCTTAAGGATCCACACCAGATCATGTTATTTTTCAAAAAGGAGTAACTTTGTTTTAATATTAAATATTGACTCTATTGTTATACAAAGTGCTGAACCACTTCTAGCAAACTTCCTACTCGGAGAAGTTTACACCCAACCAGCTGTCTGGTTTTCATGGAAAAACCTGATTGTTTTTTTCTGGAAATTGGCATGTTACCATTGAGCAAATTTATTTTCGTCTTTCCAATTTGTGCAGTTATGCGGTCAGTGGAAACGCAGCGAGAGACTGGATGTCTCCCCTGAAGTTGTATGCTTCTTTAAAATGTGTTTATCAAGTATCAGTACAGAATCTTAAAAAACATCTAACCTATCTTTCCTTTGATATTAAAAAATACAAAGCTCTACATTTTGCTGCCTTCTTGGTTTTTAGGCGTCTTTGTGTCCCATCAAAACTCCTTGTAAAGTCTGGGCGACTTCCAAAGAAAATATCTGAAAAGTGACTCCTGTTTTTATGTGATACGCAAAAAAAAAGAACAGAAAAGGAAAAAAAAAAAAACTCACTGTCATGAAGAAAAAGAAATTCTCCATGCTAAAAATTCTCATAATGCAAAACCATTCTTGCACCGGAACACCTACCGTCTCTCAGCAGAAAAACAAAAGGAGCTTTCTGTCACCAAATCCTTTTTAAACAGTTGGAATTTAATTAAAGTTACTATTTAGGCGAACTCAGCACTGTTCCTGTAAACCAGATGCAAATTTTCCCTCTGTTTCAACACAGCAGTGGATACGAAGCGTCATCCTACGCTATGAAATTTTACACAATTACACAAAGGCTCTCGGGGATCTCTGTTTCTTTTCTTAGGTAATTCAATTGCTTGAATGTGGAGCAAGTCACCAGAGACGTGTTGCTGAACCTGTGGCAGCAAAACAAACATTGAGCAACTACCGATTATTATTTTGTCGGGTTTCTTCTTTGTCCACGAATTCTCCCTGAAAACGCTCATGTTTGTGTTTATTTTAAAACGGTAGGACAATGTTTAAAAGAAAAAAATCCTGCGTGCCACACCAAGCACCTCCAGTCAGATGTTTATCCATCACAGATTTGCATACACAGCCTAGTTTTTGCTGGGTGGAACTAAAATATAACGTGAAATTTGAGCAAACAGACAAGAACTGGGTGTTAGGTCTGTCACAATAAGCAATAAATCTATTAATTGCATGATAAATGAAGTAAAAACAAATTTTCATTGCTTGATTTATTGTTTTCTCTTTTTTGTCACTTTTTACCAAAAACTGAATGATAAAAGTCTTCAGTCTGGTGTTAGGGTCTCAACTATCCTTTTTTTTAAAAAAAAGATAATTTTGTCTACAGACTTCATAATTTATTTTACTTGATGTTTCCGTTGTTTTCTTTATTTATTTTGGAAATGTCTTCCAGTTCCAGCATTTAAGATAAGATAAGATAAGATATTCCTTTATTAATCCCACAGTGGGGAAATTTACATTGTGTTCATTAGAATTTAAAGTTTAATGATTTTTGAGAATGTGTTCTTGCATTTTATGCCATTATTACCATTGTATTACTTGAAAATGTGCTCAAAACAACAATGTTATCATTTATTGCAATAAGTTCTGGGGCAATTTATCGTTCGGCAAAATTTGTTATTGTGACAGGCCTAATGGGTGTGTAGGTTTGAAATTACTTAACTATTCTTTATCGCTAATCCACACAGGGTCCAAACTGCACATAAAATGCTGAGTTCAGTCCTTACAGATTCCTTAAGTTTTTATCACAATAACATGGACAACAAACACATTTGGCTATCAACGATAACCTGAAAAAAATGTCTGACACACTATAAAAATATAGCACGAAGAAGTAAAAGTAAAAAAAACACAGCAAAACCTTTTCTCCCATGTTGCCTAACTCTAGAGTTCAGTCTGCTGTTAACCTTGTGTTTACTGGACCCAGACATTATACATTATACAGCATAAATGTGGTGAAAAGCTAAAAGAGCTTTTTAAACGAAAAAGAACCAAGGCCAGGAAGGTTTAGGTTTTTAAAAAAAGCCATTAACTGCTTTACTGTAAACTTTTCTTTCCTTCTTTTGTGAACTTTGAAACCCGGTCGAACAGCTCAAAACGTCACATGACCTTTAATGAAGCACCAGAAAGACTTTAGTCAGCAAAACGGACCATGCCTTTAAGTTAAAATGTGTATTTGACTGTATTTGTTTTGTGTTTAATTCAGCAGAAAACATTAAAAAAAAAGTAAGCACGCCTATCTGGAAGGAGGCTTTGCTATTTATTTGAGGCAAACCTTTTACTGACACACTTGGTATTTCTCATCTCATTATTGGAGCTGATTATAATTCATACGCTATATTAAATGTCAGGGAAAGGCCAGGGATTGTTATGCAAATGTTAAGAATAAATGTGTTCTTTCATTCACATTGAATTTTTTTTCTCCCCCTCTCTGCAGCTGACTGAAAAGAAATACAAATAACAATTGAATACTATTATTAAAAATATGAAGAGATTCCCAGGACATAATTATCTTTTATATTGTCCAAATATGGTACAGTGGGACAGAACTGTACAGCCAATCTGCCGTTCAGAATGTGAAGCAAGCTGCATAGCTTCCTCTCTCGAAATCAGCTGGGAGTATTTGATGTATCCGTATATTATGTCTACGGTTGTCGCCATAGACATAATATAAGGATACACGCCTCATGGACCGCTCTCGCCTATTGTCGCTGACGAGATTTAGGGCGTCCATCTT
>NW_006799956.1:3766655-3777185 GCF_000485575.1 Poecilia formosa | reverse complement strand
CTGCGAGAAAGTTCCTTTTCTGTTTTCCATCTTTTCTAAACTTGTGTTGAGGATAGACTTGGCTTTGAATGAACTAATATTTTCATGCAGAACGGGCGGCACATGGACTTAATTTATAAGTAAAGGTAAGACGTCAGTAACATTTTTTATTTAGTTTTGTTTTTAATGAAATGTGCGTGTTGTGAGTTAGAGTTTGTGTAGAAAGAATGCAGAAAAGAAACATGGCAAAGCATGGAAATTTGTAAATCTGATTATGATTAAGTCAGTGCCTCACCAGTCACATTCTTTTACCTTTAACAAAATGCATCACAGGAATGAGGGAAGAGCTACTGTAGAAACTGTGATCGCATGAATTCATGATCTCTGCCATGTACCAGTGAAGTACTAGGCTTGAGAAAGTCCATTGTATGCTAAAGTAATTCAATACTTTAGCATACTTTACTTAATATTTTCTCCCCTCAGTAGCTATGAACAGAACTCCAAGCATAAAGGGACGTTCCTCTGTCTGCTGTCCCCAGCAGACAAACCCCCCCCTTTTTCAGACAATTAGCCAAATATTGATTTCTTTGAGCTTCCACATTACCCCTCTCTCTTTCCCTCCCTCATTAAATACATTGTATAAATATGTAAATTCAGACGCTGTTAATTATCAGAACATCTTTTAAAGTAGGCATTGCATGACTTTTCCCGCAAATGCATCGCCTGTTAATTTTTATGTTTTGAAGGAGCACAGATCAGCAGCTGAACAAAGTTCTCAATAATTAAACCTGTGAAAATTGAAGAGGCAGTGATGAGCAATCTGCGGCTGATCTGGCACTTAATTAAAAGCAAAGTGGGAGCTAACTCCGTGGCCTGTAATTCCGGTGGCGAGATGGCGAGATCATTACCCTTAAAGAAGGCAGGAAGAAGTCGCACTTTACAAGCATTGTTAGGTTTCCAAGGTGAGGCAGCAAAGAATAAAATGTCCCTGTGATTTTATTTTATTTTATTTTTTTTCCCACCCCGCAATCATTATGCATGCTAAATAGGTCCCTGTTGCACGCTGAACACTTTGGGGGGTTTCCATTAGGTGTAGTCATTGTAAAAGCTCTTATTTATTTGCTGCTTTATGGAAACCTCTGAAACACAGTAATACCCAGGCGGAGATAAACATCAACACAAAGCTCTTAGAAAAAAAATAATGTCTTCATAGAGGGACTTAGCTGTGAGGACTGATGTAAAAATTCAATACATAAACAGGAAGACAGAAATTGATGATCAATTTTGTAGATAAAAATGAAAAGTTTTATTTTATTAACTTAAGATTATACAAAAATCAAGACTTGAATGCCATCACAGTCAAAGGTCATAAGTTATAGTCACCTGAGAACAAAAACCCATTTACAGAAGTTATGTGGTGAGAGAATAAAAAATAATTTCATGAGTAGCGGAAACCTTGTGCTTATTGGATAATGGAGTAACACTGAAAACTATTATTAGCTGACTTATGATCCAGGCTTGGCTCTCTAGCCTGCATTCTGCCAGAAAAGACGAAGTGTGAAACTCTTTTCCAGTGTTGTTTGTGATGAGCTGGCGACCTTCAAACTGCTGATGTGAAAAGGCAGAAGGAAAAGGACTCTGTTGACACAGACTTTGCTGAACAAAGGAGGGTTTTATTTCCACCGAGCCCACATCAGACATTACAGATCGGCGCATGGAACTGGAGGAATCTTGTGCCAAATGTCAAAGAATCGCTATTGAGCTTTGAAACGCCGCCTCCGCACCTATACGGTTCGGTTTCTGGCATTTCCCAACACATGGCTCTAACTCTGAAGACAGTCAAGTATTAAACGTATAGATATGGTTCACCACACACTTATTTTAAAAATGCATGCACGAACAAGCAAAAAATTCACTCGGTAGTAACTTCTAGCTGAGCTCTTACAACAAAATTAGAAGAAGATTAAAGAATTGTCATGTAGATTATCATCCATGCTTTGCTTATTTTATTTTTAGACATTTCTGCAGGTTTTTCCTCCCCCACTGACTGTCCAAAGTGAATGATTTAAAAAAAATAATAATTTAAGTTGCTTGGTTGCAGTCAAAGTTGAAACAATGTGTTTCTGGTGAATTGATGTGATCTAAATCACCATAGTTGGTTTTCATACCAGAATGTTGTTTGGATTCCAAAGACTGCAGTTTTAACCAGCATTCATTCATTCATTCATTCATTCATTCATTCATTCATTCATTCATTCATTCATTCATTCATTCATTTATTTATTTATTTATTTATTTATTTATTTATTGTGTGTGGTTGCTGGTTTTTGGAATTGCTTGAATTTTTACTTTTTTATTTGAATAATTTATGGTATTTATTTTTACACCTGAACAATCTGAGTTCAGTCAGATTTAACTCCAGATTGTGGAGCCACTGAGGTCATCATTAAGTTGTGACTCAATTTTCTTTTCTTGTTTATTATTATTTTTTCTTTACTATGGACCTTCTCATGTATTTGGAATAAAGATATGATAATGATGATGATGAAGTTCTAAGTCTCATGAAGAGACCTCTGACTGAACATAGTTGCTAATGTGTCCTGGACGACTCCATCATCTGTTGGCAGTCGCTGCTAGTCCGCCTCGTTTGCTTTTGCCGCTCTTCTTTAAATCTGGTGAACTCTGGAGTCAGGGATATCGTGATCGAAGCAGGAGCTGTTTTGAATTTCCTGCTTTTTTTTCCTCCCTCTCTCTTAAACTACCAAGACAGGTTTAAAATGTAGATGTCTAACATTTTAAACCTCATTATAGCGAGGCGCGTTACTTCGCAGCTGAAGAACTCTGCCGGTGCAACCCGATTTGTATGTGGGGAAATGAAATACACAAACAGACACACAAATATGTGTAGAAGTCCACATGCATAGTTGCTTCATGCAGATAAAATGGCAGATTAATGCTTCATAAAATGCTGTTTGGAGTTTAAACAAAATGGTAGAAATATGCTTTGGTCTTGGCCCCGTCAGGCAAGTTGTTAGCTTTAGCCTGCAGGGAACAGAAACCGATTTAATATTTATCCCAAATGAGGATATGAAGAGAATTATCCACTACCAGTCAGTTACTAAGTGATCATTACCTTTTAACAGAACCTTCACGGTAAAAAAAATTCAGGAATGACTCTTTTTGAAAACCACATCCTTTATGCTCAAAATAAAACTCCCCTTCTTGTTAGCTGCTTATAAAAGATCTAAACCTGAACAGAAATACAGGAACTCAACTGTATATCATCTGAAATTATGTAGAGACCATTAATCCGACGCCCTAAACCACACCTTGTACTTTTCACTCCGTACCACTCTGATGCCACGTAACGCTAATTTTACAGCTGTCGTATCTTTAAATGACTGTTAGAGTTGTGATGATGACAGCAATTAGCACACGGCACAGATGCCGAGCCGTGTACGCTAGGCCTAAATTTAAAAGCATTATCAACCCTCATCATCGACCAGATGTTTGCTTCTCATACAGTAGAGGAAGCGCTCGCTCAGTCCTGAGAGCAATGCGACCATCAGTGGCTCTCGAAAGACGAGTGCAAAAAGAATCGGCTCACAAGAAGCAGAATCTATGGCGATTTTATTATTATTATTAAGGACCGTTACTACAAATGTTTTAATCTTAATTACTCTAATGCAGAACTACTTGATGGGAATGAACATTTTCAGCTCGTCTATTTTTCATACACATAATTAAATGAGCAAACCTCTGAATTAGTAGCTTTTATATTACATTGGCTAGCTGCTGATTTGGATGGCGTCGTTTACAAAACAATTAGCAATTCTGACAAATAAAGGAAACTACTCCAAAAAGAAAACTTAAACAATAAAACAATGGAAACAATGGATGTTTGAATAAAACCGCGGTAGTATGTAGCCTGTTGCAACAAAACATTTCCAAATTACATTTAGAACAAAATTACTTTTTTCAAACTGAGATGTTTGGTTTGAGACAATAAAGTATTTTAATAAATTCAAGTCGATAGCTGCATTTGCATTACAAATGGGTGCAAAACGTTGTTTATATTCTGTTAACGTAAAAAAAACAAAACTTTTTTTTTTTTTTTGCAATTACTGTGTTTCCACTAAATACAAATTGCAATTAAAATCACACATGAACATGTTCTTTCACAGGATAAATCATTAAAAAACATGTCGTTCCGTCGTCTTATCACTTCCTGTCTTCTTTGCCGTTTCTGCTGTAGTATCTGTTGATCATGTGACTTGTCTGATGTGAAAAAAAGTGTTTCTATTGCAGTTCTGCGGAATACACTAATTTTAATACATCAGGAAAACACACCTCATCCTGGCTCTATAACGTATGATCACAAAACAGAGTTTTTTTTATTTATTTATTTTTTTAATTGACAGTTCCATTAAGAAAACTTATTTTCGTAATTCCAATTACCGAAATGATATGGAAGCTTAACTAGTGACTCGACCAAATCTGCTGGTTTCCCTCAGAACATTTTAACCAATTTTGAATAATAAGCTCAACCTGACTCCACTGTTTGACACTCAGGACCGATTGGGATGCATGAATGATTAGATTGAATTGCATTGACTTTTCTTTATTTGTAAAGTGAATTGAGAGGACATCTCTTTTGCACTTTGTGAATAAACTGAACTGAAATAAACCAAAATCCCCAACCTGTCTCACCGCAACACACTTCTTCAGTCCTTGATTTCTCTCTTAATGCTTAATATTACATGCACCTTTTCAATTCTGTGCGGATGAGGTTAAACAAATGCTTGGTGCGCTGAACTGTGCCTTAGCCGCCCTCTGAGAGACCAAGGTAAAGATGCGTTGACTGCTTACATGCCTTCAGTGTCCTCTCTGGCATAATGAGCTCTGACATTTAACGCTCCCTCAACTAGCATAGCTGCGTCACTGTAATTAGCCCTGACCTTCCGTCTCCGAGACCAGAGCGGTTCTGACCCCATGTAGCAACTGGTAATGAGAAGCAGAACCTCGGCTGTGACAGTGTACCATACGGGTCAGATTAAAGGCAAATCAACCAATCAGACGTACGAGCGCAGGGACTGTCTTCGTTTGAATGCACAGGTAAAGCAGAGCTAGCTTGCTAGCTTACAAAGAAGACTGAAACACTCCTAGCTTGTTTCATAAGCGAGCTTCACAACCTAGCCTGTAAAACAAGCTAGGTTTTTGAATTAATCTTCTAATTAATTCATAAAGGGTCAAAGATGATAATTCAATTAACCATGAGAACACAATCTTGAAAGGGCAGGACGTTGTTTATCAGGCTAATTTAGCCTTTACATCGATGAACAAGTGCCGAGGTTGTGCAGTTTTCTGAATTTCCTTTTCAGGTTTTGTTGTTACCCACAACTGGGTGATTTGAGCCTTGACCACAAGTGGTTCATGGCCAAACTTTGATGTTTTTTTTTTTTTTGTTGTTCCACTTTGCTGCTCCATGTTTCTCAATGTGTATTTTTTTCATTTATGAAATCATTAAACCAGGTGACACTCTACAGCAAAACCAGGAACAAGTTGCCAGAGAAAAACTTAAAAAACTCATCTGTTTCTGAGAAAAGTGTTTTTTTTTTTAAATAGTTGAAGTCTGAAAGTATATGTGCAGTTCCACCAGGTGTTTGCTAATTGATACAGGCTAGTCTGACGGGTTTCAGCACTCAGTGTTTGCTATGGGAGATTAAAGGATTTCTCAAACACATCTGAAAGAATCAAATCAACACTCAAGGTATGTTTATGATGAGGCAAAAACATTATGACATTATGCAAAACTTAAGTTTATTTTACATAATTCTGCCTCTTTAGAGTAATCAAAATATAGAGGGCTGAATACGTACTTCTGATACATTTTCAATATTCTGACTGAAAATCATATATTTCTGTTTCCCATTATAATGTGAAAACGCTCTCAAGAACATTTTTCCAAGGAACTCTGCTGTAAAAAAAAAGAAGTACAGCTGTTCTACCTTGATAAGTGTTTGCTATCAATTTTATTTCCTCCGTCTTAAAGTCGTTTCCCCATTTCTTTCCATTTTTTTTGTCGATAAACCATTTTTAAATGTACATCTTTCCTGTGACTAGTTTGTTCGAGCTCCAGTTTCCCACTTGATTTATCAAGTGGGAAACTTGATAAATCAAATCAACTTTAATCTTAAAAAAATAAATAAATAAAACAAAATCCCCCACGAGCAGCCCTGCTGTTCCAATGTGCTTCTGAATGATCATAAGAATTAAGCGTAATGGATTGCGGTGGAACCACGCCAGGATGATTGTTGGTAGAGGGGCTGTATGGAGCCCATGCCATTAAAGTGCTTCACACATTAACTACTGCACAGCTGATTAAGCCACATGGTCTCTTCCTAACCCACCTTCATTCTGCCAACCCCTCCCACAGAGCGATAAGAAGATACGTAATGCACAATCTCGAATTGGGGAGTGACGTATTTACAGTCACCGTGGATCTCGGAGTCATTACATAAAGGCTAACGCCACGTCGCCAGGTCACCTTCTCAGTATGAAATCCAATTTTGAAAGGTAAACAGTGAAGTCGTCAGAGCTTTTAGAGGCGAGGGGCATTCTGAAGGAACGAGTCGCCTTTCATATCCTACCTGGGAGCGGGGCTCTGACGCGCCTCGCTGCCAGTAACTAGCCATTAGCGCTTGGCAAGCTCGCCTTCAAGCATTTCAATGTAAAACTGACATTTAGAAGAGAGCAGATGACGCTATTGACACTTGGATAGGCGGTAATTAGCTACCTCTTTAGGTTCCATTGTGCGAGGCATTTCATCACTAAATGTCAATTATCATGGCAGCTCTATTCAGCGAGTAACCTTCAGTTATCACTGTAAGCATTAAAGAGAAAAAGGGATACCTTTAAGATTAAGCTGACTTTATCCCCATGCTGACAGGTCCCTTTGACTGCGCCTGGCGATACGGAATAATGTAGCGTTCAGATATCCGGGGGATCCACCTGCAGCAGGTGTCGTCGCATGCTTGGAGAGGAAGTATATCTTGAATGTGCAACTTAATAGCAGCTGGAATACACTGTCAAAGAAAGATTCAGTGTGTGTTTGTGTCAGTAGACTGTTCATACTTTTAAAACGGAAATCTTTTTCTGTTCTTTAGCAGTTCTTAGTGGTTTTTGTGGCCAATCCAGGTTGATTGAATCTTTTCAGAGGGAATCTTACAGGTAATGCATTACAAGAAGTTGGACTTAGATGCATATTTAGTTATTAAAAAAAAGCCCCCCAAAAAATCTTTTATCCTTTCAATAACTCCAGTATCAACCCCTAATGCAAAAATCTGTCATACACTGCAAAAACACAAAATATGACCAACTATTATTTGGTCTAGTTTCTAGTCTGTCTTATTTCAGGTGTACTTACTTACAAGTAACTTTTCAGCAATATATAGGAGCTTGTTTTAAGTCAATCATCTCTAACATTGACGAAAAAGTACCAGCTCCACAGGCAGATTATTTCACTTATAACATGGGAAAACATTTTCATTCCTTTATTTTTGATCAAAATAAAGGAATTGTTTTCTTAAAACAAGCTCTTGCTAAAAAGTTACTCATACATTAGTGTACCAAGATAATTGCACTGGAAACCATACCAAAAATACTTATGATGATTTTTTTGTAGTTTAGTTGAAGTAACCGTCTGAGAACGAACAGTCGTCTTCTCTTAGAATAAGGTATTTATAGCTGGCTTTAGAAAAAGAAAATATATATATTTATTTTTTAAATAGGAGATTGAATTGATATATGAACAACATTTTTCTTTTCTGCTTTAAGGTCAGCAGACAGTAACAGGTAATGCTCCATTCAAGTTCACATCTGACTCATCACTTGGCAACATTCACACAGACGTTCCTTTTTTTATTAGCCCACTTGAAAACATATGACTAACATCTTTAATGAATCATTTTGGAGAATTTGTGCTTGGGATGAAATGCACTGTTTAAGTCTAAATGCAGTGAGTTGCTTACAGTTTTAACCTCTGCCTCAGTGGGAACTGTAGAGACGTTTGATAAAGATGACTTGCATAATTAGCACAGTGCTGTGAAAATTGCAGATTTTTTCTGCTTTGGCTTTTTTTTTTTTTTTTTTTTGATGCATAAACTACATTGCCAAAAGTATTCACCCTCCCAACAGATGGGGGTTTTAGCCTTGATTTATAGGAACCTGGAAGTTTCTGGAAGTTTGTCCAGATTTGTGGAGCGCAGATGGTTCTG
Organism: Poecilia formosa; assembly: GCF_000485575.1. Classification (NCBI taxonomy): domain Eukaryota; kingdom Metazoa; phylum Chordata; class Actinopteri; order Cyprinodontiformes; family Poeciliidae; genus Poecilia; species Poecilia formosa. Next base: position 3,768,930 of record NW_006799956.1, on the reverse strand, counting down.
GGGATTGCAGAACCATCTACGCTCGCCCCATGTAATTTCATGTCCACACGTGCATACAGCCCAGAAGCTAACCATGCAGGGGTCCAGGTATGAGATTTCTTCACTACTAAATAATCTGCTCTCAACTTTTGGTGCCACTTGAACAGAGTGGAAGCGACTGGAAGTTACAGCAACTGAGCCACAAAGCGGCAGGTCCTGTGAAATTCCAAAGCAGGGTCAGAGCATGCTGCGTTCAATCCCCAGAGACCCACAACCTTCTGCAGAGTCGATAGCTTCAGACCTCCAAACTTCCCCTGGCCTTTCCTTCATCATCAAGGGCAGAGCAGTAACACCGCTCTGTTGGATGGAGGAGCGTAAAGCGCGGCCGACAGGGGGGACAATCGGGTCAGTTGTACTGAGCTCATCATAGAACCGGGCCCTTCAAATTAAAATTATGGTCTGGAGTTTTATTTTCTTTTTTAATAGGCATGTTTCTACAAAGCCCCTAATAGGACCCTGAAGGAAAAATAAACACTCATGCACTCCACATACATGTTAATTATTAGCAATATATTGATACATATGATACAAAATCAAATTCTAACAGATTTTAACCCACAAACAAATCCCCAGGCAGCAGACAAACTAAACTGGGGTAAAACAAATATCATTTGCACAAAGTAGAAAAAAGGTACAAATGAATAACGCCTTTTAAGATGACGATTAAAATTAATATCCACCAAAAATGTATGGAAATAATAACATTAAAAAGAGGAGTGTTGTGGGAAGATACTCAAAGACAATAGCAGTAGATTTCTCATAAACAGTTTAGAAGCAGCGCCAAACTTCATACAATCTATTTTCACCTGAAGATGCATTTGTCAAAAAAAAAATCTATAAATATTTTTTTTTTCACTAAATAAATATATGTGAAAATGATTATTTTTTAGCTAAATCGTTATTAGTCATTTGATAAATATTTAATCTCATGTCATTTATTTTATCTCTTCACCTCAAAAATCTGAATGACTCGGTGTGGTGAGCTGTAGTCTGGAGAAAGTGAGTGGTCTGCAGCGGTGAGAGCCTGCTGACCCAGAGGCAGTCAGTCCATGTGTTTCCATGGCAGTGTAACACACACACACACACACACACACACACATGGACACATATGGAAACTTGGGATAGTAGTGTATGGCTTCAGGATTTAAGACTCTTTCTTTCTCTCACACAGACATATCCTTGTACTTCTATGCAAACTGGGGACTTTGTGTTGACTTCCATTCATTTTAGTATCTACATTTTTGCCTAATTTCGACATCTCCTGTTACTCTTACCACCACTAGTCTGTGCCTAACCATAACCAAAACGTAATTCACATCTGACCTCTAAATCTAACTAGTAGAGCACAGTAGACGTGCAAAATAAATCCTCCCTTTTCACTCTCTCTGTTGGGAAATTTTGTGAAAATGGTCCTCTTGATGTAGTATATAGAAGTACACACACACACGCACACACACACATTTACCCTTAAAGGTTGACACGGCTGTGGTGCAGCAGAATGAACATTGGCACCGTTTTGACCAACCCCTTTGGGAAGGCACTCTGTGTGACCTTCTTCCTCCGGTAAAATACAAAATCCAGCTCTATCAGACGTTCTGCTGCACTCAGTGTGATGATTCTGCTTTAGACAAGCTCTGAGTCAAGTCTGGCCTCAGCACTTTATGGAATGTAAACACAACTGGACCTCAGACTGAAATCAAAGGCTCGCTCGCCCCAGACTCTTTTCATCCTCAAGCCTATTTTTGGATTTACTTGACGCGAATTGAGTATAAAAAAAAAAGAACAGAATAGACTTTAATTTTTTTAGCTGTTAATGTCATCACAGCGGAAAACATAAAAGACTAACCCTGACAGTTTTTTTTTGTGTGTGTGTGTGTGTGATTATTAGACTGTAAAATCCACAGAAGAGACACTATGGGAAAGCAAGGCGATGAGACCAAAGGAACGACGGCGCCTCATAGAGACGAAGACGTCACCATCAGACTGTCAGAGGAAGCATAAAAAAAACCGGTTTCAATAATTATCCTCGTTAGCATGATGTAACACTCTGTTATGCTCTAGCTGGTTTGGTTTTATTAGGCTTGTTGCTTTTTGTAGCGCTCCTTTGTTGAACTTGATGCTCTCTGTCAGGGGAGTCCAAAGTGTCCCGGGGGACATTTGTGGCTCTTTGATTGTTTGCTACCTCTCCAAATGCAGTTTAAAAATGACATGACAAAAGATTTTAAAAATGACATGA
>NW_006799956.1:3743376-3765652 GCF_000485575.1 Poecilia formosa | reverse complement strand
CGTTTGCAATGATCAGAGAGAGAGAGGTGACTAGAAATCACACAACCCGACATCCACAGAAAAATGTCCACACTGATCCCCTCTGGTCCCGAAAGGACGACGCCTCAGATGAGAGTCTGTGGACACTGATAGCTGGCAGACGGGGCGAAAATGGCTTTTTGCACAGCATGACACCTTGACTGTTTTTTTTCTTTGAAGATAGAGGTTTTTCTTTTTCCAAGATGTTGAAATGATTGATTTTGTTGTGTTACCACATAAATGCTGTGACACCTGTTCATATTCTGAGGGGAAATGATGGGTTTAGATATTCACTGGCAACTTGCCTGCACGACATATAGTTAATAAAAACAACTGCTTGATTGTGCTGTTCACACAACTGTGTGTACGATTAGACATGATGGGCAGGGAGGCAGATTCTGTATCCTGCAGTTTAATATGTTCTGGTCTGAAGTGTACAAATCGATTCAAGAACAAAAAGCAAAAGATCTTAAGATGCTGGATGAAGCTGGTATGACGACATCATTATCCAGGCTGAAATGTTGTGTATGAACATGGACTGAAAAGTCACTCAGCGAGGAGGAAGACATTACTCTAAAAGAAACATTAAAAAAAGCCAGATTGCAGTTTGCAAATGCGAACCAACACATTTCTTCTAGATGATGGTAATTTTTTACATTTTGCGGCCAGATTCAAATCTCCTGGATATGAATGATGACAAACTTTGAGGTGGCAACAAACAGGGCTTGTGAATTTTAAAGACTTGGAGCTCATCTCCAAAGACAGACAGACAGAATACCAGAGGAAATATGTGAAAAGCTGGTCAGTGTTAACAAGCATGTTTGTAATGCCAGTAAAGCTTTTTCCATTGTTTATTGAGATTAGCATACGTTATTATTCTGCAGTTTAATTTTTTTTTTCAGTAATAATAATAAAAAAAAATGTTTTCCAACATCAGTACTTGCTCTACATCTACACGACGCCTCGAATCTACCAAAGCAGCTTTACTCTTCGCCATTTCTTTTGACGCTCCGTGTAAACTAAAATTCAGGGACCGACCCAACTTAGCTCCTCTTCGCTGTGGCAGGCGGAGATGACAACCTTGGTGTTAGAGTGAAGGTTAAAGCTCTAAAATAGCCATAATACCATCACTGCATCGCTGAATGCACAATGTACCTTTTGTGTGCGACACTGCCACTTTTCATTTAATCAGCCTCTCTATTGTGAGGACGGAATTACCCTCGAGAGCTTTCCTGACAAAACCCTTCATATTCCGGAGCAAATTAACGACAGAATCAATCCCTATTCTGAAGGCACTCGCTTTGGCGCACACACACCGCAACCGCAGCGCACTTCAGCGGGCAAAGGTGAGGATGAGATTAAGTTTATTTCTATTTGAAATTACGGTCAATGTGAATGGTCTGATGGTTTTACTAGTAATTCACCAATTGGTCCATACAAAACAAACACTGGACTCACAAACTGAGGTATTGAGCTACAAAATAACACACAACCAACCAGAGAAGAGAACAAACACCAATAAAAAAAAATTGTAAAATAAACAAAAAGAACAGTTGCACATTAAAATTATGCGTTTTTTCTCTTATTTTTATTATCGTTTTCCTTTCCCCCAATATTCCCTGTCGCAATCAAACTTGGGTTTCACAGATACTTTAGTGGGAAAAAGACGGAGAAGAAAACAAAAACCACAAAAGATGAGATGGTCTGATTTTTAGTTTGTTTTAGTTTTATTCTCGAGAGCAAAAATGTTTGGAGAATCTCTTTTGCAGAAATTTTAAGAAAAAGCTTCAGAGTTTGAGGTTGTGTAACGTGACAAAATGTGGACATAAAAACGTACCTTTTTGGATGTTTTTACAAGGCGCTGAACCAAAAGCTCTGAAATGTGCAATTTCTCGGCCTGCGCTCGCGATGCTTCAGAGTATTTAAAAAGTAAATTGGGTCCTTAGAACTCGGCTAATCTCACTTTTCCCGCACAACCCGCAATATTGCCTTGTGCCCCCTTTTCCTTTCTTTGCTTACTGTAACATTGTGCCGAGCTACCGGGCCAACTGTTGCACGGCCAGCTGAGGGAAATTAATCATACAGTAATAAAAATGCAAATATTACGAACAGAAGCTCACAACAAAGGAACAACAACAAACGTCCTGTCTTTGACTTTCAGTCAGCCGAAAGGAGAAGTGCTCAGAACTCGTCTTGAAACAAAACGTGCATAAAAACAAAAAAAACAAAAAAAAAAGCTGCCGTCATTGAAGTGAAAAGGAAGCGGGTTTGCAAAAACTGCCTTCATGGGTCGAGAAGTAGAATTCCTCCCGGCCTCCCTTCGCCAAAACCGTCTTCCTTCTGCTACGAGTAGCCGCGTGAATCTTCACGGTGCCTCTACGCGTCGTGCTCTTCTGGCCGCGTGTTTATCGAAACATGTTGCTTGTTTATGAAAGTGCAGGTTCCAAGTGCCACCCATGATCCCTGCAATCCCCCAAAGTCTCGGCGGCTGCCAAGCTCATCCAGGCTGCCTCTGTCAGAAAACAGCCCTGTGGTGAAAAGGGGCCAAAACTCACCCTCTAATGGGCCCCAGGATAATGATTACTTTGACTGATGGCATAATGAGGGCTTTATAAATATGCATGGGCCACAAGAGGTAATAATACTGTGGATTATTAAGACTTTGGGGTTAGAGGTCAGGCTAATGAGACAAGGCTGCAGGGAGAGCCGCGTCCGCCGACGGGGGGACCAAGGGGGGCCGGGTGTCAGAAACACGGCTTGTTCTCGTGTCACCCGGCAGTAAACCGGTGGGGTCTTACGTCATGTGTGCATAAACTGAAAAAAAAAAAAGGCATTTCTGTTGTTGTTTTGATGCCAAAAATAAGTTTTAAAATCATATTAATGTTAGACACATATTACAGATTTGTGCATATTGGTGAAATGGAAGGAGGCTGATAAAATATCTGCCAATAATAACCCAAAGGAAGTCATTTATTGTTATCGGCACCCAGTGGCAAGTTTTTTAGGTTCGTCTCAGACAGAATATTTGCTCATCCATTATTGCAAGTTGCCTGGAAGACTGGATGCAGAGTATTTGTGTAGATCCCTTCTTCTGTCTTCCCTCTTTTTTTTTTTTTTTTTTTTTTTTACATCCCATGTGCCATTTTTTTCTTTCCTTTATTCTCTTTTTCTTCGTACCACACTTTCTTTTCTATCCACCTTCCTTGAATTAGTTCTTTTGTTGCTCCCTTGTGTCCTACCTGTCTTCTTTCCCTCTGTTTTTCTTTCTCCTTTCCTTTTTTTTTGTCTTTTTTCCCTTGCATACTTGTGTCCTGCGTCCATTTTTCCCCTTCCTTCTCTTATTCCTTATTTATGTGCCGTTACTTCTGCTTATTCCTCGTGTCATATCTCTCCTCTGCTTTCCCTTTACTCTGGTTGTTCTTTTTTCATCTTACTTTCCTCTTTTTTTGTTAGTGCCCTGCCCTTTGTTAATAGCTTCATTTAAATTAACCTTAAATTAAGCTATTTGTCCTTTAAGAATCTGGTAGAAGATACATAGGAGTCCTGTTTTACTATCAAGAACGTTATGGACAACCCAATCCACTTCATGAGACTGTCAGAAAAACAGCTTCTTCAGATTTGCTGTAACACAGACTGCTACAGGAGATCCCTGTTGCACACAGCCATCACTATCAACAATAACTCTCTGAAGAATTTTGAATTAATGAAATAAAACATTTAATTTCCCTTTGGGATCAATATAGTATCTTTGAATTGAGTTGAGTTCAATTTTTTATTCTAACACCAACAGATAGAAATACGTAAAATTGCATAACTAGTATATAACCAGAGAAACCTGGAGCTGGTTGGGGCAACCTGAGGCTCATCTTCAATAAAAATAACTTCAGCCACAATGTTTTACGTAAGATTAGCTTCTACTAATACTACTTTTAATGTCAACAGATGCAGTGTTTGGAACATTTTGACTTTCTGCTTAGCATTTTCTCTGCCGACACACACACACAAACACACACACACATTAGTTCCACAGTTCCCGGGATTGGGGATCTACTGGGAATTCAGTGACAGAACACTTCTGGTGGGTCAGAATGGTTTCTAGGGGGAAGGAAAAAGCTGTCATGCACCGAGCAACAATTTTGTGCCCACATTACCCCGAGGACAACACTGCAAATGCTAAACAAGGACAAGAGCAAATGCCCGGATTGCAGTAAAAGCCAGGGCTGTCTCACGTTAAAAAAAAGAAGAAGAAGAAAAGCCAGGGCTTGGCTAGAGGAGCTGTTTATTAATTCATGACCGAGTATGATTGGATACAAGGAACAACCTTTTTCCATAAGCCTGCAGAGGAGAGCCTGTTTACCTCCGATGGAGAAGGTTCCGGTGCAATATTTCTGTAATGTTACTGTTTACATAAACTTCAGTGAAGGCAAAAGAGAGAAGAGGGGGAAGAAAATGCATGTGGGTGTCAAAGTCAGTTATATATGCCGAGCAGGAGATGAATTCAACAACCCGGCTTAGGATGATCTGAAAATATCGACTCCATGTCTGCTGGCTTTCACTTTGCACTATTATTTAGAAGTGCAAACTGTAACCCAAACAGACTAACTAAGATTGTGTTTCCTGGACTTACTACTCAAACTGATTTGAATAATATTAAGCTCCTTTTTTAAAAAAAACCCCAAAACAAACAAAAAAACACCTAATTGGTTCAAATCATTTGGTTAGACAACAATAAAGCTGGAGGATAAATCAGTAGTAATATATATCGCGATAGAGACTTTAAAATCAGTACTATGAGCCGAGTTCTGTGCAGTGGCCTTCTGGTCCTTGTCGCAATTCTTGCAGCTGAATTTGAGTCACAGACGTGTCAGACTTGGACTAGACCACTACACATTATAAAAAAAATCCTTAAAACACAATGTGATCTGTCAAATCCTTTCCATATAAACTAAAACAAAGAAAATGATTCTTTTTTAAGTTCCTCGCAAGTTGAGACGACCCTTTGAGTACGGAAGAAGATAAGGACCACAGAAAAAAAAAAAAAAATCTGTGAATCCTGAGTTTAATTTTCTGAGATTAAAGTCAGAAATGTATTTTTGTTGTTTTTAGTCGCCCTAATCTTTTTCTGTCGCTGAATGTATCGTCACACTAGTGATCATTTTTTATTAACTAAAATATTACTGCAGCGGTGTGTCCAACTTAAACCGGATCTCACCCACATGCCCCACATCTCATCTCATGCGCATGAAACGGCTTCTGCGTCTGCTCCGCTTTCTCCGAATGTTCATCAAATCTGCTTAAACTAAAGGATCCCATGCCTCCACTTTGACTGCCTTTGCAGGGAGAATAAATCTGTCACAATGTGTGTTAATCAACATTTTTTTTTTTTTTGCATAAAAAGACAGTCGTATTCATCCTGTAAGTTCAGCCTCTGATTCTCTCTGACTGACGTTGACGGTTTCACTGAGGGAAGCGATAACCAGAGACTTCTACCCACCACTACCACAGATTCCTAATCCTGTCTGTAAGCTCTTCACTGCGGGGTGTCCTGACCGCTTATGCCACCCATACTCTGAACCCCGGCCTCGAATCGAACACTGTTTTGGCGCATGAATCATCAGTGTAGGATTTATATGGAGTGAGTCATATCAGCAAAGGGATGCCCGTTGCACTTTACAAAGGATGCGTCGGTGCAGATTATTTGCAATATTTGCTGTAGTTTTTGGGGAACCCCCCTCCCGACCCCCCCCAAAGAAACTTAGAAGATGTGTGACTGCTGAAGCAGAGAGCAAAATATTACAGTTTTTATCTCGTCATCTGGGGATAAAAGAAATAGAAAATATCCCCATTAGGATAGTTTTGGATTGACTCTTAGCTTAGCTTTGTGATTGGAGGATGCGAAACATTTTTGGTTGAATAACCGCAGCATTTTTACATCTTTGTCTAGGTGTAAACACAACATTTAAATATCACGTTTGCATTTAAACATATTAATAAAATCCTACAACCTTATGGATATATTTAACGGGAAGAAGTGGAGAGTTCAGCATTCGTCATCAGAGAGAGTTAAACTTGCATCAAAGCCTTTAACTAGTAAAGTTGGTCTATTTTCACTGTTTATGTTCTGAGACACAGATTAAAGTAATAAACAGCTGCAAAGGATTGTTGATCATTCAATTTTTTTTCTCTAAACTTGAATAGACCAGACACTAAGCAGCGTCTACAGTTTGTCTAGACACATTTCACAAGCATTAAATATTGAAGCTTTGTGGATTTTTGCGAAATTCTTCTGAGTCAGGAGGGATTTTAAATCACATAAATCACATAAATCAGTCAGTTGATTTCTTCTTGTGTTCAGTTGACAGGATCGACGAAGTTTCTTTAATATTCACTATAGCTATACATTTCCATTCAGTTCAGTTTTTAAAGTATAAACATGATGAAAGAATCTAAAATTAATGTTGATTTGGTCTAATTTTACCATTTTTTTAAATAACCACCCACTTTCCTATCAATCCAGTAAGAGCCAAAAAAAGAAATCTTTAAAGAAATATGTTTGTGTGAATTTTGACATATAATGGTAGAACCTTTAGATACACGTTATCTTCTAGGTGTGGAGAAGTCAAAACAAAATGCAGAAATGTGTTTCAATATTTATTGCATGTCCGTCCATCCGTCCATCCATCCATCCATCCATCCATCCATCCATCCATCCATCCATCCATCCATCATATAGGATCCAACACTCTGAAGGTTGGGGCATCCCAATGGTGAAGAACCCAGACGGTACCTTCACATACAGATGTGGCAAAATAATTCAGCCATCTCTCTCTCTGTGAGGTTCAAACACTTTTATTTAGATCGACTGAAAAATAAGACGGAAAGGATCGACTCTCCCTCCCTTCTCCCCATCTCTCATCATCCTCTGCTGCTGCAGCTGCTCCTCCTCCTCCCTCCACCTTGCTCTTTTCCGGATCAGCTGCCTTCTCCTCTGTGTCTCTCTTCCTTTTTTTTTTCTTTTCTTCCCCCTGCCGGTCTCCATCCCACTTTTCCTTCTCCCACCTCAGTCTCTCAGCCTGGATACACCCTCCCTCGCTCGTTCTCTGCGCGGACCCCATGTGTCAGTGCGTGTACACGTGTGGCTCCGCCGCTGACGGGAAACGGCCGTGGACTGGATATCAGATCCCCTCCACCCCGTCCTTATGCATACTTATCACTTTTGTTAACACCGCTGCAACATCGTTCCAATAAAGAAATCTCATTTTCCTCCTCTTGAGGCGGCATCTCAGATGGCATCTTCAATCCTTCCTCCAGCATATTGGATTTAATGAGCAGCCGCCGTGAATGGAAACGAGCAGTCTTTGGATTTCCTCTGTTACAGCTTTGGGTAAGGTTGTCTTTTCTCGCTTCTCTGCCTGCTTCTCTCGGACCTCCTAACCCCCCCAAATTCACTTGTCACCCCAAATTGACAGGTGAACGCAGAGCGCACGCTATCATATGGAGGGGAGCAGTCAGACTGAGCTGAGCTGGCCATTTTAAGTGGGACACGGATAGAGAGGGGGGGGGATCTGCCTTTGGGTTAGCGGAAAGAGTCAGGTAGAGAGCAGGGAGACGTTCACTGTCCTCCCGACACTGGGAGCGTTGTTCGCCGGCTCGCTGCTTCTGCGCATTGATCTGCTGGTATTTTCAGCTTCCATCCCAGACAACTTTGCGATGCTCTACCTGCGCGACTCGGAGCAGTTTTGGCTGCGTGAGTGCTTGCGGGGGAGCAGCTTGGCCAGGGCGAGTGCATGGATGCAGATAGGTGGGCGTGCAGAGCTAAATCCGCCGAGCTGTGGGTGATATTTCCATCTTTATGAAACCGGGGAGAGTTTATTTTCTGCAACAGTTTCTGCGTCTGGTGCAGCAGAGTTGGACTCAAATCGCTATATTTGATGCTTACTTCCTGTTCTGGCAGCCATTTTTGGAGAGGCAATGTTGCATAGAGTTATGACCAATTCCCAAGAGACCTGCCTCAACATATAAGTCCATTACTAAGCACCTGTTTATTTCATTTGTGTATACCTTAGCTGATTTATTTTACTCAATCAAGAACACTTGCTTCCCTCTAATTTTCACTTTACCAGCCCGGCGAAGTTGACTCAGCTGCTTTGGGTTGGCTCATGTCTGCTTGTCTCTGCTTGTCGCCGTTCGTCTTCCTCTCTCGTCTCTGAGCTCTACAAGGAGAAAATGGGTTGCTAGGAGGAAAGAAATGAGAGATCTTAGTTACTAAAAGTAGTGATGGAAGCAAGAGAACAAAAGGATCAAGAAGTTTGGAAATGACAGATTGACAGGAGACACGAGAACCGAAGTGAGTGAGAAGACGAGACTGTGTGTGTGTGTGTGAGTGAGTGTGCGTGTGTGTGTGCGTGTTTTAATACAGCTCAGTAAAAGCTTTTTAGACAGCCAAGCCTCTTCTGATTGCCAGGCTTTTGGCAGCTGGGGGTCAGTTTACACACACACACACACACACACACCTTCAGGTTCTCTCTGACTGGAGTAGGAAAGCGCTATAGATCACCAAAGACCTGCACCCTCGCGCCTCGCTGGCTGCATTTCTTGCAGGGGACATCAATATTTATCACATTTTCCATTTCAAAAGAGCAAACTGTGGTAACGCCAGGAGATGGGAAAATAATAAAAGATAAATCAAATTACCCCACTTTGGGTGGACCTTCTGCTGCCGTTTCATTTAGGACTCCTTCCTAGCACTTAGCCAATTTTGGCTTGATCCCACTGCATATTGAAATACAGGTGCAGCACGGCGACTCGTGTTCTCACCGGTTGTAGCGAGGAGCTGGAATTACATTTGCAATGATAATAGGAAGACAGCAGCAGAGGAGACTGTTTTGTTCTTTTTCTTTCTTTTTCTTTTCGTTGGTCAACATATCTCAGAAGGCCTGTAGTATAAAGAACAGAGGGTAGGTAGTTTTCTCGCAAAACCTTGCAGAGGACTCGAGGTAAAAAGGAAATAATGCATTTATAAAAGGGAAGTGCAATAGATTTGGGGATAGGATTTCTGGAACCAGAGTCTGTAAATGAAAAAATGCGTGAGACAGCTGATAATGTGCAGAATAAATAATGAGATGGAGTTTGAGGTCTAGTGAGGTGGTGTAGACATGGGGACAGGCTAGATGGCTTGTGAGGGCTAAGTCTGAACGGTGAAGGCGTTGGGCAGGCGAATGGAAACCATGATGGTGTGGCTCACCAAGGTCTGGAGAAGACCTGGTCTAAGGAGACAAGATCCAGTGAAGCAGAGGTCTCAAACTGCAACCCTCGACAGAAAGGATCCTGCAACATTTTCCTTGTCTTCCACGCTGGAGTTAAATGGTGAAACTGCCTCACTAGCACGCAGTCAGAGCTCTGCTAGAGACATGATATTGGAGCCAGGTGTGCTGAAGCAGAGAGACACCTAAAGGTTGCAGGAGACCGGTCCTTGGTCCCGGAGGACTGGGCCCCTGCAGTGAAAGGTTGAACCTGTAGGGCTCAGAATGTTGGCAGAACAGACAGCAGTCTAGAGGTCCAAGTTCTCAGAACTTTATTAGGTTCTGAGTGTCACACAATGACACTTTAAGATCATACAATCCTGCCAGCTGCCCCACAGGAGCATAGAGTCCTCTGCTGTGCAAGACGGGAAGACAAAGTAGAAAAGTAGGAGTGGTAAGATAAACGTTGGAGGTGTTCAGTTTCTAACAAAACTCTGCTGTAGCCATACTGTTTGTTGATCCTATTTGAAATGTAGGTTTTTGTTTTTAGTCTATGATCTATAACTGCGTAAAGGCCATCCAAGTAGATAAATGTTATGTTGTTGGCTGTTCAGTCTTGGATGAAGACCATCTATTTTAAAGGTCTTAAGGTATGCTTTTGTTGTTGTTGTGTTGGGCACAGTTTACCCTAAACCCATGAAGAAAACACAAGTCAGCAATGTTAATAAATATGTTTGCCTAATGATGCCCCCTTCACATTTCTGCCTGCCCCCTCATGTATCCATGCCCAGAACCGGCCCTGTTTTGGGGCGACTGTGGCACGCTGTTGATTTGATTTGGGTTTTCTCCTCTCACATGTTGATGCGCCTCTGGGTAAGTTAACACCAGGTTTCCTACTGATCAGTGTGTGAACGTGTGGCTCGGATATAAAGTGTTTCCAGGGGTCAGTATGGCTGGAAAAGCATTATAACTTCAGTTTAGTCCTGAATTTAAAGTGCCTCACAGCTGCAACGCTTCGCTACCGTGTGGCAGCAGCAAAATGTTTGAGTCGTATCAGAGAACACCGTCTGGATTTCCAAAAATAACAAAGTTGAGGACAACGGTCGACTGGAGTGAAACTCAGATGCTTCAGATTTATGTCAGAAACTCTTAAAAGTTTTTTTTTTTCCACCATAGCATTTACAAGCTGATCCGCTCCGTTCTTGTGCAACTTGCGGCGTCATTGACACACACGAAGCAGAATTATCGCCTTTTAAATTTCAAGGTTCTCTTTTTTTTAAAAACTTTGTATTTCCTCAAATTCTGCAGTGGTAATCCATATTTTATAACCTGGTGGTTTCCTAGTCGCAGCGTGCCTTTGTTAGAGGAAAACTAACACACACTGAAGGATAGTATCCTCACTGTTTTAACGGTACATTTGGCAAACTGCAACAATATTCCTACACAGCTACCCAAAGGGCTAGCTTGATTAATTAACCACCTTGTTTTACCTGTTATTCTAAAGAAAAGAAAGGCAAAAACACATAACATTCAGCACAGCAGTGCAAAACCAGCACAACATTTAGCTGATGTTCACTTTACAATTTAAGTCCAGGGTGCTCATAAAAAAATAGCCACCAAACAAAAAGTCTTGTTTGATGGTTGAAAAGCTCTTTTTTTTATATACTGCAGACATTTCAGACACTCTTATTTCACTCATTGTGAGACGACTAGCACCAGTTGACTGGACCTCTGTTAAATTAGGTCAGTCACTTTAATATTTATGCACTTATTTTATGTCTAAAATCTTTTGTTGACCATATTTGATTTGTAAAAGTAATAAAAAGAGGGAAAACATCCCAGGGAGGGAATATATTTTAAAGGCACAATGATTATTATTAAAATAATCATTATAATAGATGACATTGGAACTGTGATGATCAGTGTATGAGGTTAGCAGCAGTGTTTCCTCGTTTTTTTTTTTCTTTAAAGTCAAATCAACCAGATTGTGTTTTACCTTTTTTATTTTGAAAATGTTGGTCAAGCAGCTTAAAGCAAAATAAATCAGATCCCACCTTAAGTTTTTATGTGGCCCTGTAGACTGTAGAGCCACGTAAATAAAACCTTCAAGTTGTGTATTTTGATTTTATTGTATCATTCAAAGTGAAGCCGTTCTGCTGCCAAATTACTTCAATGTGAGAAGATGTTCAGTATTACCCCAATTTAGGACGTACTCCTTGAATGCAGAGCCAGTTATTTGTCAGTACTGTTTCAGCTTCTTGATGGGTTTTATCAAGACATTCTGTCACAACCAGCCCTTTAAGGACATTCATGATCTTGATCTGGGCCAAGATGGAAACGAGTTTGCCACCCCGGCCTTAATCTGTATTTTCAGACCCCATTCTTACAGCTGAACGTCTAATTTGGTGTTTTTATTTTATTTATTTTTATTTTTAAAGGAATGCATCCACTTTTTAAAATTCCAAAACAAAACACAAGACCCCTGCGAGGAGGCTTCTTTTTTTTTTTCATCTCCTCCTCTGCAGCGGTAAAACAACTTGCCATGCAGCAGGTGACTTGCATCCAAGAGTGAGTCACGCCGCCGGTGGATGCCCCTCCTCCCACAGCGAGGAAGCACTGATACCACCCATCACCAAATGAGAAATTAACAACTCATCCCCCCGTTCCCTCAACTTCCACAGCAGCTTTCCTCATGGTCATTACAGCGAATAATGGTTATTACCGATGTGGCTTCATAATTTAGCATGATGCATGAAATGAAGTTGGCAAATTAGTTACAGCAATTGACAGCTAATGGTGTCCGCGGTGGCGCGCGCGAGTCGAAAAGTTCCGTGGGATTTGGAGCCTCTCATCCGAGCGCGTTTTGGCCGGACGCGATTGGACACGCAGGACCTCGAAACAAAAGAGATTCACTGCGACAGTGCGAAGCTGCAAAGGAGCGGCGGTTTGAAATGTAATTTTGTTATTAATGCACTTTGCAATGACAAAACGGATATAAAAATACTTCAGAGTAATGTGCCAAAGATAAGCACATAATGTCTCTGAATCCTATTCTCTCACCGCTCAGCTGTTTTTGAGTAAACAGTGAGAAGTTCTTCCATTATCTTCCCTCTGCGTATTGATTAGCAAATAATTAACTTTGCTGATAATGTAAATAGGATGTAATGGGCTCTAACAACAGTGTTAGGAGTATTTAAATCTTGCTCCATTTTATCCTGGGTAACAACCAGGGCCCTGAAAAAAGATCATATTTAGCTTTTCTATTGTTAGAATAATAATCAGCTCTTCTGGGTTTTGCACACAAACAAGAAATTTGACTTCAATTTTCCTTGCTCACATTGTACAGACAGTAAAGCTGCTGTGTGTAACTATGTGTGTAACTTTATCATGACAGCGTAACATGAGACAATCTGTGAAACAAAATCGAGCTCTTCTGCCTTTTCCCAGTGCTATAACTACAGAAACACACCACTCAGTCAGAAACGACCAAGCAGAACAAGGAGGATGGTCTCAGTGCTGTCAATCACTCTAACATACATGCTGCTCACACCCTTTGCCTTTCTCTGTGCTGCGCTTCTGATGATTCACCACAACACAGCCTGACGTGAATGCTAAGGCTAGTTAGCATGGCCACCAATGACAGCAGATGAGAATTTTTCTTTAATGGTAACTTGCTTCTCCACTATTAGCACACTTTGAAGTGTACACTAGGATGATTGACAGCGCTAAGACCCTCTTCCTGTCTCTGATTGGTTGTTTTTGACCAGGAGCCATGCATTTTTTTCAAACGGCAATAGCAGCTCAGGGAGGAGAAGGAGCTCAATCTTTTCTCAGACTATTTGTCTTATAGTCTGTCATGGTGACAGTTTTAGAAAATATGTAGAAAACATATTTTTGTAAAAGTTACATAATGTAGCTAAGTATAAATATATAAGCGTTGAGGATATAAAATAGGAAACATGATTTATCTTGTCTTTTAAAAAAAACATGTTTGTTTAGATGTATAAACACAAACTAAACCCAACTGCAAATGAATATTAATGTGATGTCTGTATTCATACCACCATGGCAGAATTTTAGCAATCTTTTGTTTAGGGAAGACGGTATTTGCTGTTTGGATATTTTAGAAGATTATAAAAATATTCCTCTGTTACATAATTTAAATAAACAAACCTAACATACTGTGCGTCTACAGGAGCACAGAATAGACGGCGTCCATTTCTAGAAAAAGAAAAACCAGCGACAAGCATCACAACCGCGTCAGTGACTTTTGATTTTTCCGTTCCTCTCAGAACTTTTGGAACCCGGTCTGAAGCTAGGTGTGCTGAAAATGTCTCTTCAGAAATTTGTTGTGGAAAAATTTATTTAAAATGAATAAAGATAAGTTCTACGGGGGCAAAAATAACGAACCCCGTTAGGCGTGCATGCACGGGAATCTCTGGAATCGCTCGCTCGTCTTCCACGCAACGTAACCTGATAGTCGGAACAGAAACCGCTCCGGAGCAGGTGAGGAGTTCAGCGCATGTTTGAACGGAGCCAACTTCAGGGCGCCGAAAACCTTCACGTTTAGCCCAACAGAGCCGGCTAAGCCGTTAATCCCACTTCCTAGTACATCGTGTTTGCATCCTCTCTGTCGCTTGCACATAACAGATATAGGACTTAACTTGTTCTGCTTTTTTTTTTCCCCATTAAATTATTTTATCACCCTGTTAATTAGTAATCACACTGATACACGCAAAAAAAAAAGTTTTTAAAGTTGTTTTGGGTAAAGCCGTTGTAATCCTCACACCTGCAAATACATTTGGGACTTAAAGCTGGAGTCAGCCGGAACTGGGTTAGAGACGTTAACCCTCCAGTTGTGAAGGATGAGATTGCTATTTTTGTTCTCTTCCTTTGCCTTTGCTGTTTCTTCTGGCTGGCTGAGTAAATGTAAATACTATAAATTAGATTTTTATTTTTATTTTTTTCATATAAATAAATAATGCAGGAACTGTTTTCATCTCGTGCATTTGGGTGCGCCGCAGTGAATCACATGCGTTGCGTTCTCAGGAAAAGAACAACCTTTCTGTGACCTTTTGTTTTTTTGGCAAAATCGCATGAATAGGCCTCCTCGTGTGCCCTAGTTTTCACTCCGGACACTCCGCCTCAGAGTCATTTCTGTTGTCACCGAGGCAATTTTGTTCTTCTTCGTGAAATAAGCAGAGAACTGTGAATCTTCAGTAACTCGTCTATTTAAACACCAACAATATTGCTGTGTTGGTCTAAAGATTAAAGGATATTTGCCCTATAAACGAAAGATTGTTTTTTAAAGGGGCAGTATTATCTAAAATGTACTTTTTTGAGCTTTACATTGTCTTATTTCGTCATAAAAATATACATGAAGTGTTGCTTTGGTTCATTCAGGCATCTTTGAGAAATATTTTAATCTCCCATGGCAACCATTCAGCTGTGCAGAACGCCTTCGAGACCCAGCTCCTCCTCTTGAGCTTCAGCTTCCAAGCTTCCTCCTCACAGAGCAGCCCTGTCCCACTCAGCTCCTTCAGACTAGCCCACAGCAATTAGCAAACACCTGGTGGAACTGAACATCTACTGAGCTCATTATATGAGATACTTTTCACTGGTAAAAATGTTTTTAAAGGGTTAACAGAGGAACCATGTTGTGATGACTTCCTGAAGGCGGCATTTTAGAAAGAGCAGGAGTTTTTAAAGAGACAGAAGCCCAATTTCAAGGCGTTGAATTACAAAGTCAAATTTCTTTTTACATTATGCTTGATCTATGGAGGATTTTTATAAAGACTGAAGGTCACATAGTTAATTGATTGTGCTATTAAATGGCCCCACAGGCCTGGAAAATACATAATACTGCCCCTTTGATATTTTTGTTAGTAATCACAGCAGAACCTTCACACCACCAAGCCTGAGCACGAGAGAATCATTTCTGAGGGAAATTTTGATTCAATATTTTATGATTTTCCAGGCATTGTCAGTGTTTTCTAGATAACCTTCCAGCTAATTTTACCAAAGGCTGGCAATGATGAAGCTCCTTCAGTGACACTGAAAATGGCATAATACAGTTATGGAACGATTATCACCGACCTCGTCATGCCTACCTTCTTTTGAAAAGATTGACATTGTTAAGAAAAAGGTCACCAAACATTTGAAACACCTTTAAACCTGGTTTGGTTTTCTGAGCGATTTTCAAATTAGTAAGTGAAACTGGGACGTCAGTGAACGTCGCTCCAGTGCAATTCCCGGAAAAGTGCTCTACAAAGTCAGCTCATTAATTAGACACATTAGTACTTTTTTTTTTCTTTTTATTACGTACTTTCTTCTTATTTCAACCATGTGATTCCTTATTGTTGGTTTTTTTTATTGTTTGAGAAGGTCAAAACACTGATCAGAAACATTTCAATTTGATCATTGCGTTTTTGTTTGTTAGTGGGCTTTCTGGAACAATCAGCATTGAGCACAGGGATTTTTTATTTTATTTTATTTTATTTTATTTTATTTTTTTTTAGGAAAAAACCCACCAGGTTTGAATTTGCAGAGATGAAGTGAGCCACAATATCTGGCAGCGCAGCAGAAAAACCTTCAGAAGATACCAACAAAAACAAACACGGAGAAAGGCTCACGGTTTTAAAAAGAGAGCGATTGCTAACAAGGACAAACAGAAATTACCCCCCAAGGTTTGGCCAGGGGCAGATTGTTTTATTTCAAAATGTTGGACCTGGCAAACTTTGAGTGGCGCACAAGGTTGTGACCTTTATTTCTAAAAGAAATAGTTGTTTGAACTAAAGTACCAACATTTGTTTTATACGTTTGATCCTCTTTTGTAGGAGGATGTGTATCTGAAAATTGCGATTGAGCATTTATTAAAGACTGAGGGTAAAATAACGTTAGGCTGAAATATAAATGTTAATACCTGAATAACCCAACAAGCTACAATGGAAATTATTTAACATTTATATAGCTTGAAATGTTGCATTTTAATGTCAGTTTAGTCAGTTATTATTTGCGATTGTCAGGTCTCGTTTTTTACTTTATTTTAATTAAAGTTAATTATTTGTTAAAAATGTACTGCTCACAGCGTGAGAAATCTATGCCACTGTTATTAACTCCACAACACTAAAGTCTGTTTTTAAAAAAAAATCATTTTTAATAATAGTATCAACAGCCTTAAGTAGTTTGGATTCAACATCACACCAGCAAAACCTCTGAGCTGATGTGTTTTTACATTTTCTCACAATTTTCCAATTTTTTCTCCTATGTTGAACATATTTTTTCTTTTTTTTATTTAGTTTATTTTTTATAAGCTAAAATGGACATAAAAGCAAACAACTCCAGCCACTTTTTTAAATATGTGAATCGATCCGCAGTGACCATCCTGAGTATCTGTATCATTTCTGACCAATAGGAAAATTCAACTGCAGTAGCCACCCTTCAACCAAAGAGGGCAGCACTGAGGTGGTCTGAGGCCAAAGTATTGCAAAATTGCATGTTTCCATGAAAATGTCACAGTTTGCACAGTAAAAGATTATGGCAATCTTAAGGCCCAATTAATACAACTTATCTAAAAAATGATTTGGAGTTTAGTGTCTCTTTAAAGCTGACTTGCTACCCTGAATATCTGATCTAAAATCTAAAATGCCCTGAATCTTCAGTTTATCAAAGGTACAATCTCCCTTACATACTGTTTTCTGGAGTAAGTTTTCAGTGAGGATTGTTATTTGTGACCCTGATACATCCAACGACCATTGAATGGTTCCTGGAAAATGTTTATGAAGAGAATCACTTTTGTTTTAAAATGATCTGAAATTGATTACAGGTACTGTAGCTAGTAGGTTGGTGGGTCTTAGCATTGCTAATGACGTTCATGTACTTGTTACTCACGGTCTCCATCTTGCTCTCCACTAGGCTACAGCTAGTTCCACCAATGCTAACTAGCCTTAGCATTAGTGAATGTTAAACGTAGCATCAACAAAGAGCTTATGCTAATACCTTAGGGTATTAGCTTAATACCCTAATGCTAATGTTGATACTAATGCATCAACATTAGCATTGTTGATGCCATAGTATTAGTGAATGCTAAGGCTAGTTAGCATGTTACCACCGTTGATGGCAGTTTCTCTGTAACAGTAAATTGTTTCTCCGCCATTAGCTCATGTGCGCTCTGATTGGTTGCTTCCTCATTGGGAGCGGTGTGTTTCTGCAGATAGGACCACAGGAAAGCGGCAGAGGAGCTCGATTTTTTTTCTTTTTCTTTTTTTTCCCCCCTCCACAGAGTATCTGGTTCACACTGTACCATCATGAAATGGTGAAAGTTTGGACAAATATGTAAAAAAAAAAAAAACATTGTTTATTGAAGTTATATAATGCAGCATTAAGCCTAAGAGCATTCTGATTTCTATCTTTGGCATATTCATGACTGAACATCCTTCACAAGATCCCTCCACTTTTCCCTTTGGACTACAGGCACAGCAAGAAAAAAAAAAAAAAAAAAAGCATCACCACAGAGAATAATCCAAGGCATAACTCATAAACAACACGGACAAACACATTTGCAACTATGACATGATGATCAGGTTTAATGCTGTTATGGATAATGTAATTTGTTCTCCCTAATGAAGTCTGGCCTCCATAAAAAATAAAAACACCCTGTACACAGTAATTACTGGAACACAACACTCTGCTGCATTTGTTGACGGTAATGTGGCGGCTGTCTCTTGAAAAGGTGCTCTGATGCACTTGAATAACGGCCGTTTACGCTTCACGTAAAGAATGGAGGCACGCGGGCTAACAGTTTATAACTACAGCAGAGTTATGTTGCTTGAAGAGGATATATTTGATTAATGCAGTAAACAGTGTTGGTCCAACTACTTTGAAATAGTAATTAGTTACTAATTACTGATTAATTTCCAAAGAAAGTAGTCCAGTTACTTTACTAATTTATTTTGAAAAGTAATTATTTTCTTAATTACTTAAGACACACTACATGAACACCGCAATAAAGCAATATAACTTTGAGCCTAATTTTATTCTTTCTGCATGTTCCTTCATAAAATCTAACCGAATGAAACCGTCTCTTGTTAAAAATTGGTTTGCTTTGCTCTAATTTTATGCATATTGTTTCACGAAACGTTGAACGAAATGCAACCATATCTTTTTTTTTTTTTTTTAAAGAATTTTGTTAAATATTTTACTCTAATCGCTGTGTATTCTTCTATATAATTCAAGACAGTCAAGTCTTCTGTTAAGCTGTGTTCCACTGTCTGCAATTATTTTTGTGTTTCCGCTCCTTCTTTTGAACGTATGTAAAATACAAGCACAAATATATTTTGAATTAAAACCTGTCTTGACTGTGCTGCGAATTGGCAGCATTTACGCGTTTCAGCAGCTGGTGAAAGTGCAGAGAGGAGTAATAATGAGTTTTTTGTTTTTTTTTAAAGAAAGCATTATCTGTTTAGCAGCAGAGGGGCTAGCGAAGATTTCCCAGGTGGAATTAAGTGTGGGGGGGATCAGGTGGATTCCTGTGGCTTGCTAGCAGAAATTAAAATAAATTTTCTTCACACGCAGAAGAAATTTACCCGCTAAAGTGACAAAAACATTCACGTCCGCTTATGATTTTAGCTGACATGAGGTGTAGCGATTTATCATAATTAATCACAGTGTTAGACTGTGATTAAGCCGATCAAATGTTTTAATCGACTGACAGTCCTATTTTTTTTTTATCTGGTGCACATGCGCTTCCCTTCAGATGCCGCCCTGGGCAACTGACCCTACGGTATGGCCATTTAAACAAAAAAAAACAAACAAAAAACTCACCACCCCTACATTTAAGTGTTAAAATAGAAACTCTTATTCAACCATTTTTTTTGTAAAACTGCTCCTTTCCCACCCACAAGGACTAATATAGGTGAAAAAAATAAAAGTTCTAATTAAGAAGTCATCCCTCCAGCAATGTGGCTGATTCTGAAACACTCCTCAGAAACCGTTCTCCATTACTAATAGCTCAGAAGCCGCGACGCTCACAGCTTGCTTGGAAACATACCAGTAAAGATGTGATTAAACCATTGAAACTGTATTTATTTGTTGTGTTTTTTGATCAATTTTAGGCTCAAAGGAGCTAGATTAGCGCGTTAGCACAGCTGGGACGAGAGGTGCCTTTCTCTGAGAGCGTCGCTGCTGGATCCTTTCCCAGTCCTGACGGCGCTCCAGTCTCCTCTATGATTAACGTCAGAGATGAGTGAAAACACGGGCTGAAGCAAGCTGCCGGCAGCTCCAATTATTACACATGATACACCCAGAGGTCTATTTTTGGTTCAGTGCGTCAGGAGAAAAGTTTCAACCTCAAAGTCCTTGGAAAAAGACATGGAAAATTAAAGTGATACATACTTAAAAAAAAAAATTAACTATTAAAAATCAAGGAGAGAGTATCAATTTGTTTGGTTCAACCTTCTGGACTCACCCTGTTCATCTATCACACACGAAGCGAGTCTGATGCAAAGCATTCCTGTTTCTGGACACTTGGATCATGATTTGCTCTTTTCACCTCCCAGTGTGATTAAGCCATGTCTCTAATGGCTGCATTTGCTCTAAATATGTAACAACGTCCACGTGCAAAAAAATTAGCCTGTTTGTTTTTAATGTTTTTGCACATTAATACACTTCATAAAAATAAAAAAATAAAAAATCTGAAAGACTTATAGCTGCAGTGTGCACCAAGTTTTTTTATGTTGTTGTTAGCAAGAAAAAAATAAATAAAATTAAGATAGATAAGCTGCAGTATGTAACTTTTATTAAAAAAAGAAAAAAAAATTACATGGTTGTTGAAATATGGTAATCACAGAGTATCTGAATCTTTTTTTCCCAGATAATCTGTAAAAAAAAAAAGTACATATTCTGCTCCCAGTGCTAACTAAAAACAACCAATCAGAGAGCCAGGGGGAGGGTTTGTGCGCGGCCAATCACCTCTACCTCCTGCACATGCTCTCTGCTACACTACAGCTGCTACACAGGAATGCTAAGGCTAGTTAGCATGGCCACCAATGACAGCGGATAAACGGTTCTCCTGCAAGTTGCTTCTCTGCCATTACCACATGTAGCGGCACGTTCACGTGATTGATTGACAGCGCTAAGACCCTCCTCCTTGCTCTGATTGGCTGTTTTTGACCGGAAGTGGTGCATTTCTTCAGACAGCAGTAGCAGCACAGAGGAGGTGGAGCGGATTGACATTGTCACAGTTTCTCTTTCTCATAACACTGTCACAACATAGACAATTTTAACAATAAACATATCTTTTATAAAAGTTGAATGATAATTTCTACACTTTTCACATGACTTTACACTTCAGTGCCACTAATACTCCAAACATTATACATTTACATTTTCCTTTGTACGACTCATACTCAAGAAAGCTTGTCAAAGCTAAAGCAAATCACAAGCAGAAAGCGAGCTACCTTGGATCTTCTCCTCTCTGTACTACTTTGTAGATTTGCTTCCCCTGCCCTCGGCTTCCTTGGGGGGGGGGTGAATGAAACCATCTACAGAGGGTCTTGGCATTCAATAGGAGGGGATGAAACAGTAATGCCGGGACCCAACATGGGCTAGCAAAACGGTGCAGGAGTGCATGAACCTGAGGTTGTTTCTTTGATACGCACTATTTTTTTTGTGTGCCTTTTTTTAGCAGCTTGGCTCTTTATGCTGACTCTCAGACAACAAAAGGAACATTATCAATGAATCGTTGGCTGCATTCTTTACAGTGAATGCATCATATTGTGCTAGCATGCGTGAAGAAGTGTTTGACATGGGTCTAAAGGTGAACAGGTCAGGCATGTTTTGGAAAAGACTGTCGTATGCGTGTCTCCTGAGATGCCCCCCAGTTTCACATGGTGCTGAAAGGAAAGGTGTAAAGTGAACAGCCTGCTGCTACGTCAATGAATCATTTATTTTAAGCTCATTGGGGCCACGTCAGGTATTCGGCTTGTGAGGGTGAGGCGGTCGTTGTTTTCATCTGTAGCCTTTGCAATCCAACGATCCAGTTTCGCCCTAATTCCAGCCAAATGACTTGTGTAGAGCCGTAAAGGTCACATGACATTTTCTTAAAAGAAATGTAGAAGTTTTGAACAAGATCTACCACAGATAATGTGCTGCTAGTTTTACAGAATCACCACTTTATTTTTCTTCCTTACTTGAGGTCACCCCACAGTCTGGACTGAATTTTAACACAGATTTGTCTTGGAAAGTCAGAAACATGCTGTCAGTTTGATGTTCTGTTAATGAAATTTTGTGTTTTTTTTTCCCCAAAATGTTCTACTTTCTCAGGTAATTCAAATGATTATCTCCAGAACCTTGGGGATCATCATCATGTTTTTTTTTTTTTTTTTTTTTTTTTTTTTTTATTTTACTTGATTTTATTTTATTCTGTTTTTTTGACAAGCGTGAAATTGGCCTTCGTCCCCTTTTTGGTCAGTAGTTGCTCTTTCTTTTCAGCTCTCACCTTGCAACACCAGAAACTTTGTTTAGCCAAGTTTAATTTAGGTCTTCTCCATGTGAATGAATGTCTGTGGTTCAAACTGTTTCTCTTTAAGAGATTTCTTTGTTTTTCTGGTCTGGCTGTAACCAAACCTTGGTATTGTTAAAGCAACTAAACCAAAACCTGTGGTGAATCATTTATATTCTCACATAGGGGTTTGCTTGGTTAGCTTAGCTTATTTTCACCATCATTATTCAAATCATTGTTTTGACGGTGAGCGTTTGCATTTATCCTTGTTTGATCTTAAATTTTGGTTGTTAGTATGAAAATAGTGAAACTGGAGCAAATCCATTTTTACGCCCCTTTTATGTGCCGAACCGTCACATTATACTGCTGTGTGTCAGCTAACAGTAATTCATAGTCATTTGTAACTTTAATTTGCCCCCTGCAAGAATAACATGTTTTTTTCTTTTACACCTTTAATGATAACACCACTACACACACACACACACACACACACACACACACACACACACACACACAC
>NW_006799956.1:3694028-3743366 GCF_000485575.1 Poecilia formosa | reverse complement strand
ATTCTTTTTCTGGAGTCCATCTTTAGAAAATACACACACACACACACACACCCACGCACACACACGCAAACACACACACACACACACACACATCTTCTTACAGGGCTAAGTATCCGTTGCAAAATAGCAACACCATGTCCTGTTTCCACAGCACTGAAGCTGAATGAATTGGACTCAGTCAACACCTCTTGAAAGAAGGATTCCTTTTTCATCTTTTTTATTTTTATTTTTTATTTTTACAGTTTTGCCTGTCTGTGCCTATATTTCTTTTACCTTTGTGGCCATTCGGCAGTAAAACACAGATCATTCGTTCTCCTTTAATACCACTGTCTTTCCACACATCCCAAAGACGAGACGAGAGACATTTTTAGATAGTCTGCACCAGGCTGTCACATTCACTTTAGCAATAATTTCACCACAGAGTTTCTTTCCTTTGGAGCACACTCTGGAGACGTTTGCGTGATAGTTCATGCAGTTTGTAGCCGCTAGTCTGCTGCAGGAATTTATGGCTGTATACGCATCCGGTTTGTAGTCGTTGAACAGCAGCTAAATGTAACCCGTTTTATCCGCAGAGATCTCGCCTCGAATCCGAACATGTATGTGTTCGGCAAACAAGTCACCAGACAGTTTACATGCGGCTTTTGTAAGGTGCAAGATGGGGGGGGGAGAAAAAAAGCAATTGGTGGCTGGTTCTGCCAGACACGAACCGCCTACATGTGCAAGCATTCGGCGCCTCACGGCACATGGTGGCTCCACGTGTTTGTAAATGAGTGTCATCGCCACCTGGGACAAGTGATCTTCGTGGCATGATGTTATTGCTGCACTCCCACTCCTTATAACTGGTTCAGCGGGGAGCAAAGGCTGTCAGGAGGCACCGGAAGGAGATTTGGATGCAGGAGGTTTTCGTGGGGAAAGCTCTGTGCGTCTGCAGTTTTCAGCTTTAATGACCTGAGCTGAGGCCAGGCTCAGGTACGGCTCTATATTTAGGTCATATAGGAGAAACAGTTCAGTAGTAATGGTAAGCTGGTGGACACGTGTCTTTGTAGGGTTTAGGAAAGGCGATGTATCGATCATCCTACAGATTACGCAACGACTCATTCTGTAGCTCAATTAAAAACGGTTGGATTGAGAAAAGCTGTGATTTAGTTCTCATTGTTGGTTAATCAGGGTCTAATGATGCGTCCAACCGATGATGGAGAATAATATGCAACATTTAGGAACAAGATGATGTTTTAGATTTTTATATTTTAGTGGTATGTTTAGGAGAACTATGAATGCCCCTTATTGTTTCTTGTCAGAAGTAAATTAAGGTCTTACACGCGACAAACTGCGGTTCAAAGCTGTTTGTTGTGGTCCTGGTCTCTGTCTTCTGGATGTTACCGTCTCCTTGTATTCAACCCCTGCTCATCGTCAAGGCTACGTTTACAAGAAACTCATGCCTGGAAACTGCCAGTATTTTTGGATGTTGATTGGGGAAATAGTTTCACATTAAGACGACGCATAACACACAGCTTATGTCAGCTGCAGTCGTCATGCCAGGCCACTGTATGGCGCTGTCATTTTAGCATGTCATCGAACGCGCACACCCTTTTGACCCTCAGCTTTCACCTCATAGTAAACAGTAACCCATCTCTGACTCCCATAAACAGAGTTTTCGTTAAACAAATATATACCTTCTCAGAAATTGAACATGTTACACAGCACAACACAGAGAGATGCTATCCGCCAATACAGCTCCAAATGTACCAAATGTACCATCTGGAGCTGTATTGTCCAACAGGAGTACATCCAGGTTTCTATATGAAGATACATTGGTTGATCCATATGATCTCAGTGCCATCTAGCTCTGCCAGGAATGGAGTAAACTCTTGGATTCGTCTGACATCGTATGGTTCAACACTTTTCAGGTTGTAAATTATCCTGACGGACAAACAAACGGTCGATTTGCCAGATCAGCTGATTGATACAGTGTCTTGAACAACTTGTCTACTTGGATTGTGAGGGTTAACCATTGTTTTATGAAAGATTGAGAGAGCAGGAGTTTAAAGCTTAGAAAAAACAAAAAAGGGGTAAAAAAAAAAAAAAAAAACCTCTACTAAGCCCATTTCACAAAATGCTATTTAGGGTTGCAAACATGAGAGTAATTTTTTTATTCCTCAAAACCAAAGCTGACTCTTCACTTGCAACCAAAATGAATTGAACTTGAATTGAAGTGGGTCATTTAATACTGCTGTAACCAAAATGGCCTCACTTTGCTCCTAATCTGACTTGAACTATATAAAAAGCTATTGAATGGTGCGTGTGTGTGTGTGTGTGTGTGTGTGTGTGTGTGTGTGTGTGTGTGTGTGTGTGGTTGAAACCATTCTCATTTAGGAGCTGTCATAAAACATGCATGCCATTTTAATACTTTCTGGACTCCTTTGTTCAAAGTGTGCGACAGCTGTGCGAGTGAATACTTTAAATAAGGTGACACCAGGAACCTGAGCTTTTAAAGCCAGCCTGAGGCCACATTCACATGGTGCCTTGCCTTGGCATTTTGAACTGTTTTCAGCTCAAACAGAATGATGTTGCAGAGAGAGAAACAAAAAGAAGAAAATGTCACGATGTGATCACACGAACAGCGTCGGAGGAAAAGAAAAAGATTCCTTTAGCTGATGCACAAAAGTCTGAAAAAGTCTTCTGTTTGGATTATGGATCTCAAGTCTTGCTCAAATAATAATCCTTGGCTCACAGTTTGCATCACTTACCACAGTATAGACTCTTTGGAGTTTGTGAAAATATCAACTGAAGGATGGGAAACTGGAGCAGCGTACAACTTGAGGAATTGATATGATGGCAAGAAAAATCTGGGAATTCAGAGATTTTGCACAGGATAGGAATTGGCCACCGGATGTAAGACCTGTGTGATGGCTGGACATGCAGATGTGACATGTCTGGAAGGTGATCACAACGAGGCCAAGCCAAAACTGACAAGACCAGATATGAGGATAAATTCTGTCCAACAATGGGATGGGAAAACTCCCTCTGGGAGTCGGGACAGCAGGCAGAAGATGCAAAAGGAGCAGGCATCTCTCCAGGAGCTGGGCAAGGGACTGGTGAAACAGGCCCCCAGGGGTTAGGCCGGATGCCGGCAGTGATGACCGAAGTCCTGGCAAGAACAGACAGCAGGGCCAGCTGGAATACCTGATTTCTGACTGAAAAAAAGAGGATTAACTGAAGGCTTTACACAAGACTGCAAAGCACCTGGCCTGCACAGGGGAGAAAGGGGGACAGATGCTCAGTAAGCGAGAGCTCAACCGAGACCGCAACGCGAAATATGTCAGCAGACTCCTACACCTGGAAATTGGATGTCTCAGCAGAGTCAGGTGCTACTAGAGGGGGAATTTACATGGTAATAAACCCTCTGTTTCACAGGGGTAGGATCTCCAAACTCCTCTTTCTGCTCAGGTCTTGCGGTTTGTATGTACGAGCTTCGCGCAGTTGGAAACCGAATCTTTGCCTATTCTTGTTTGTCACTGAAATAATTCAAGCTCAATCAGATTGAATATATTTACAATTCAGTTAACTGAGGTGAGAACAATTGTTTATGTTAGTCCCTACTGACTGGGACTAAGACATTTTTTATGCGTTTTCTTTGTCCTTAACACTTGTGGGAAACCTTTGAATGAAACCTTTATTCCATATAGGCATCATTTTCAGAGTGTACAACTATTACAATCCCAGTCAAGAGATTCACCAACCTGAGATGTAGCTCATCTAGAGTTACGATGTTCCTCTTGGCTGTGTCCCAGATCTTTTCGTGCCATAATCTGTTCTTTTTAGGACAATCGATTGAACAAGACTTGAGATGTTTATCGCTTGGCGTATTGTTTTATAGCAAATATTTGTGAATTTGTTTTACTTATTAGTGGACTTTGCTTCATTTAAAGATATTTTTGAACTTCATTGCGTTTCAGAAAGGAAAAGGGCAAAACGGGACTCTGCATTCCCCAAGGAGTGTTTTGTGCATCTGCTTGATTTTATTTGGTGGATTAGAGCAAAGGGGACTGAACACAAATTCACACCATAAAAACACTGTAAAAAAACAATATATCATTTTTCTTTCACTTCACAATGAAATGCTACAAAAGTCTATCAGCTAAAATAAAATGTACATTTAGGTTTTGGTTGCATCCATCCATCCATCGTCTTCTTATCCAGAACTGGGTCATGTGGCAGCAGGTCCAGGGGAGAATTCATGAGATCCTTCAGCAAGTTCTGGGTGATCCCAAGGCATTCATTGCCAGACGGCACATATAGTCCCTCCATTCACTTCTGGGGTCTACCACCAATGCAACATGTCAGCAAATCCTCCAAAGAAAACTGCCTAGAGGGCATCCTGATCAGTTGACCAAACCACCTCAACTATAGAGATACGATAGAAGTAGTGGTCCTACTGTGAA
Source organism: Poecilia formosa (assembly GCF_000485575.1). Taxonomy (NCBI): domain Eukaryota; kingdom Metazoa; phylum Chordata; class Actinopteri; order Cyprinodontiformes; family Poeciliidae; genus Poecilia; species Poecilia formosa. The sequence goes on along the minus strand of NW_006799956.1, from coordinate 3,738,924 downwards.
CTCCCCTCAGATGACCAAGATCCTCGGAAGTCACCTTCTGGAAGAAGCTTGTATCTGGGATCTCATTCTTTTGGTTTGTGTCTTCGCAGTAGGCGAGGCTCAGAATGGTTTAGCATTTTCTGCAGACAGACCGGCACTGTGCCTGTAATACTGCAGATGAAACACCAAGCACCGGGAACAGTGCAGAAAATGCTGAGGCAGCTGAAGTGACGGACTGCTAAAAGTTCTGGTGGTATGAATTAAGGAAGCACCGGTTGCAGTTTTCTGGCCAATCTGCGATTACCGATCTTTAAAAGGCCTGACCTTCCAATTTCAATTTTGGCTGAGTTGGTAACAGTGGGGTATTGTTGACTCTAAATGTGCGGACATGACCTGGTGGACCAGTCTGTCAGTCAGACCTCTGTCACAGCAGAGCAGTGGAGGACAGTGGCCGATTTTCAGACTTTTGCTGAGGTAAATGGGATCGATGGATACGATGGTCTTCACATGTAAGTATTGGCTGATCACTGATCTCCCAAAATTAAGGAAATCTGTGCTGATAAATCAGTTGGCTGAGAAATGGGGCACCTCTAGTATGAATACACACACACACGGCACTCTGTGCTAAAGCAAAGCAGAACAAAAGGACAGATTTATCATGTTGAGCTTCATATAGAAACACACGTCTGCCGTTGAAGTCTTTTCATCTCCAATCCAAACTATGTTGATGACAACATTCTGAACATCACTGTAGTATGGATGAAAGACTAATCTGCAGGCATGCTGTACATACTGTCATTTTCCAGCACATATTGTTCTTCCATCTGGGGTTTTCTGATAACAGGGAGTGTGAGCGACACAAAGCACACACACGCACACACACACACACATGGATACTCCTTTTTCTTTTGAATTTGCAGCTTTGTGTAAATGCGTGCTGCAGTGCAGTTTGGGCTGTCTCAGAGAACACACACACACACACACATGGATACTCCTTTTTCTTTTGAATTTGCAGCTTTGTGTAAATGCGTGCTGCAGTGCAGTTTGGGCTGTCTCAGAGATATAATTCAGATATCATTTTTCATCCCACACACATACTTTGCAGGGTTAAATGTACATGAGCGCATGCTGCAAGAGCGTTGATATTAGAGGTGTGCCATAAGTGTTACCTTAATGCCTTTTTATTTACACTAGATTTGCTTCCACGGCGTCTTTCTGCAGTGGCCCAATTTCCTGGAAAAAGTCATCAAAGTTTCATTTCATCTTACTGGAGCCACAAACAGATGGACTCTCTTCCACCATGGGGAGCTGCTTTCACACCGCCAGTGTTTTCCCTTTTCCGTGGACTTTTGTTGTGCACAGAAATGGGAGCTGTTCTCGCCGAGTTCCAGCATGAGGCCTTTTTCTGTCATTTTTAGTCATTTCGGCACGAGCTGTTGGTGTCTATATTTAGTCGAAACAAAGCAGATTATAATTTTAAAAAAATCCAAATAGTGCTGTCTCTGCTACGCATTGCTTTCATGTGGCAGTAGAAACACAGATCTCATTAGGGTGATTGTCGACTGGATGGAATAATATTTAAAAAAAAAGATTTTAATTGTTTTTCATGTAGCTAATCACTGATAATCAAACAAAACAAAGCAAGTTCTGAAACTGGATGTGTCCTCAAATATGAAGTGCGAGAATAATAACGTGTACCACTGATTTCCATTGACATCTTCCTTTCTGTTTTTAACGTCTGAATTATCACCCCACCGTGGAGACTGCTTCTCCAAACATTTCTGAAAGAATGGGTCACTTTCCACAGAGGTGCACTCATTGGATGGCACCCGTGAGTAAGTCCGATTGTGACATTTCTTGCTCACTAAGCAACTAGAAATAACTCCCAAGTGGTATTTTAACAAAGTGGAAGTCGCTGCGACCGCAGGAAGTCACACGGTGATGCATTCAGATGTCCTGCGGAGAGTTTGCCATCTTGCTGCAGTCAGTAAATCCAGATCTCCAGACCTCTCGAGGCCAACAGATTAGCTCCACAACGGTGCACATGGAGCTTCACTGAATGTTTTTCCAATGTCTGAAAAGCAGCATCAAAAGCCTCACTTCATCAAATCGATGGATGCGGTGGCATAAAGCAAACAGCTACTGGATTATAAAGCATGGGAGACATGTTCTCTGAAGTACCAAAGTACACATCCCCTGTCCAGTAAATCCAATGAGCCTGTTTGAGTTTTGGTGGTTTCCAGGAGAGCAGTATTGTTCTGCCTCCATTTTGTCAAGTGGAAAGTTTGGTGGAAGAGTCACGATACAAGTTTTTAATATCAGTTGTTTGATATTAATTAGTTTTGTCATAAGTACTTGAAATACCGAAAACTGGTGCCATTTTTTATTTTTTATTTTAAGCAGTTATGGTGGTAAAACTTTAAACAGCTGTTGCTAGGTAACCAATGAGTGATTGAGTTTCACCCTGTGAAAGGTTGAGCGGCTAAAGACTTTCCTCTTCCTACATCCCCCAGAATGCCGTGTGGTTCTGGATTGGAGTTTAGTGAAATTATTGGATCTTCTTTCAGATGCCTTATCTATTGATATTGATCCCATCTATCGCAATCTGTTGTTATTGATTCATTGTTATTATTCAGTATATTTCGCTGTTTGTCCGGTGACCCTATAGTTTCAGGGAAGGGACATTTTTATGTTGTACAGTAAAGAGGTATTTTGAACAATTGTATGGATCCAACTCAGTTTGAGACGACTCTTCCAGTTCCAGCAGGACTAGAGCACATTGCAAAGTCCGTAAGGAGATAAATAAGTGACTTTCCTGTGGAGGAACTTAACTGGCCTGGACAGAGACTTGACCTCAACCTGACAGAACCTGTTTGGGATGAATTAGCCGCTGTGGCCAACATGGCGAGCCAAGGACAAGTGCAGTCCTGGAATTTCCAAATCTCTCATATGGTATAACAGATGAAATATCAGAAATAGCGTTTGTTTTTGTTTTACCTTTTAAAACCTTGGTGTTCCTTAACCATGAATCATCTAGGTACCCCCATGTTATATATCATTGTAGCGCTATGACAGTCAGACAGTGTAGAATTGGATGACATAACATTTCTGCATCCAGTGAGTCTCCATGAGTACAGCAGCCAAAATACAGCCTGGACAAAGAAACAATAATAAGGTTTAGAGGAGCTCCAGTGAAAGCCCATCCATACAGCTTAAAGGACCAGCCACTTAATAAAGAGTTTTCAAAATGGTACCGATACAAAGACTGCTTTGCAGTATAATCCCGTAGAGTAAGAGGTCGGTGAACAGGGCTTCACTTGTAACGGATGACTAAAAGGCTGAGCTTTGTGCCGATTCGGTAATGTTTGCGCAGACAGACAGTATGCTAATTCCCAGTGTGTCTCATCACATGGTGCTTGTGGTTCATCAGCCACGTGGGAGCCATGTGTGTACAAGCTGTCCTTTGGCTTCGCTGCTAGGAGATGGCAGCTTGTGTAATTAAATCCTGATTATCTTTGAAACGGCATCTTACTTAAGATGTTAAAGGTTGATTGGGATAAAAATGTTGTTGTTGTTTTTTTTTATTTCAAATAACGTGCTAGATTTGGCTTTTACTGTCTTTGGTACATCCTGTACCTCTTACTTGTCATTCCTGTAAAATTTTTGACAGGACTATACCTGGTTAAAGTTGCAATATGTAACTTTTATGAAAAATATGGTGTTTTTTCCTCAAACATTTGTAAAGATTTAATCTGAGAGAATCAAGTTCTTTTTGCCTTGCATCCTGTATTAACTTCAGAAACGCACCGCTCAGTCAGAAATAACCAATCAGAGCCAAGAGGAGGGGCTTAGCGCTCCCAATCACTCTCATGCACACTCCTACACTACAACTGGTTCACCACAACATAGCCTGCCAGAAATGCTAAGGCTAGCTAGCGTAGCCACCAATGACAGCGGAGAAATGGTTCTCCTGATGCAGTAGTTCCTCTGCCATTACCACATTTAGCGACACGTTCACGGGGTAGATTGACAGCACTAAGACCCGCCCCCCGGCTCTGATGCTCTGATTGGTTGGTTTTGATTGGGAACGGTGCATTTCCTCAGACAGCAACAGTAGGCAGAGGAAATGGATCTTTTCACAGATTGTCTGTCAGGACATGCTGACGGTTTCAACAAACATGGCAGAAACATATTTTTGTAGAAGTTACATGTCGCAGCTTTGATGCAAAGGAAAATGTTTTACTGGAAAGAAACGACGGCGATGAACCACGTTCCACAGCCCTCACCTCTCATACGCTGCCATCGGACGCTAAAGGGAGCCATCTGCAGTGTGACACAGAGACAACCTGTGCTTGTTCGAGTCACCGTTACAACCCCGACTCAGATGTTGCTGGGATTTCTTGAGACGACTTTCGCAGCTCCAAGAGGAAATATTTACAACGTGTCTGAGCAGAAAACTTTCTTCTTTCTGCTGACACAGCTCAGCGTTTCCTCCCACAGCAATGTAACGTCGCCAAGCCTGAGTTCTTACAAGCTTTAACACGGTGCTTAAAAAGACATCTGACCTTTTCATTCTCAGTGTCACTTCAGGTATGATGAATTACTGCACTCGAGTTGAGCCTGCGACTCTTGTTTTTCTTCTTGACTGCAGTTAAAACTATATATATATTTTTTGGTAAAGGTAAACTAATTCAACAACTGTGCTATAAACTCTAAGATCAGTGCTGGACGTTTGTTTTTAGGACGTCACTGTTGAGATATTGTCTTTTAATTAATATAACTTGTTAGCTGCAAGAATAAGACCGTCTTCGCTTTTCCATTTCTTTTTCTTTTCTTTTTTAGCATTTACAACCACAGAAAGCCATAATTACTTCTGAAGTGTAATTTCAAAAGGCATCAAGAGATGAAAATACAATTGTAGGATAATTTTCGCAACAAGAATGAGTAATTTGAGAAATTTGTCACAGCTCTGATTTAATATCTCTCTGATTAAAGAATCGCAGCGCAGCCAGTCACGGCTCGTGAAGTGACAGCCGTGTACAGTGAACCGTTTGGACTGTGCAGAGCGAGAAGTGAAGTCCTTCACAGCCCCGTTGTTACGTAAGGGAAGACCGGCCTAACTGCGTCGACCTCTGTCACGAGCCGATGATGAAACCCATCTGGAAGTGGAATCTATTAGCCTTTTGTGTCAGATTGAAAAATTTCAAACATTTTAAAGATCAAACTATGTGTCAGAGTCTCTTCTAACCCCTGTGGGATTTTTATTCTTCTTTCTTTTTTTTCCAACAATACTTTCAGATCTGCCGTGTGCCACTGAAGCAGAGGAAGTCGTCAGATTTTCTAACACAGGCCGACTGTACTGAGAAACGTTACTGAACCTCCATTGTGAGTTTTTGTACCGGTATATCTGAGATGATGAACACTTACTTATTTTCAAATATTTTTTTTTTAGGTTTTTTATTTTTTTTAATATTTTTGTATATTTAGTCAAATTTCATCTCATTTCTTTGGGATTTAGTCCAAAACACCCTCAGAAAGTAGAGATGCACCGATTGAGTATCTGTGTCGATAGTGAAGGAGTTTCTACGTTGGGTTTTGGTGACAAAGTGCCCAATACATAAGTGTGGATCTGTTCAGTCCAATTCTATGCTTTGTGCTCTGTGTTGTGATCCGTAGTTTTCTGTGTTTATTTTTGGGGGTTTTCTGTTTATTGTGATCCTGGTCCCTGAGTCTCTGTGATGTCCTGTCCTCCCTGTCTTCATAGATCCCAGCTGTGTCTCGTTCCTGTGATTACCCTCCCAGTGTATTTAGTCCCACCTGTTGTCTGTGTTCCTCGTCAGATCGTGTTCGTCATATGTCGTCTGCCAGTTCCCTGTGCTGCCATTGTTGGATTTCATTTGGATTTATCATTAAAAGCACCTTTCATCTTCTTCCTGGGTCAGCCCGCGTCTTCCCTCACCTTAGCAAACCTATAGATCACGACACTCTGAGCGACATCATTCTTTATTATTAATTCTTGCACTTTTTCAACCTTTTGAAAGAAGATTTGTTGGTCTTTTTTTTTTTCTTCCAAGTTAGTCAGCCTTATTGTCTTTGTCAGTTTCTTTATTTTACATTGGCTGTTATATTCCTATTTACACTGACTGAATAAATTAAAGTTTTGTTGTGTTTACATGTTTGACTGAGCTTGTGAAGCTGTTTTTGTATTTAAGTGTGCTGTACTGGTGCAAAGTTATCAAATGAAATTGTATTTCAGTACATTTATGTCTGCGTTTATAGATATCTGTACCAGAAGTGAAAAAAGGGGATTTTTGTCTCCCTAACAAGAAGTTCAGCATAAATCTAAATTTTTTTTTTAATTACTTGATGAATTTAGATTTTTTTTTTTTTTACAATGTGCATTTGTCCCCCTCCATGGTGACTGTTAAACCCCTAAGTAATAGTAATATTATGATTGTTGTAAATTAACTGAGACATGGTTCTTCACTGGGACGCAAAGTAAAGCAGAACTTTGCTTTACTTTGCAAATAAAGCAAAATCTTTTTCCTTGTAAAGGAAAAAGATGTATTTTTCCTTTACAATAAATATCTTAAAACTGTAATTTGTATTTGGTCACTTTTAAACTGAAGCCAATGAGAAAAATGCGGTCGATGTATGAGGAAGTCCTGGAGGGGAAACGGATTTCTCAGATCTTAACCCCACGAACATTTTAAGTCAGAGTGAAAATCAGAGCGGTTTTGTTTGTAGCTGAAGGAAAAACCAAATGCACTTCAATACTGAAGTTAATATTATGCTTTTTTGTTGTTGTTGTTCGATTGGAGTTAGGACTGCATACGTGTTTGGATTATCAGCTTGTTATTTCCAGCTCTTTGGCATTTACAGCAGCGCCTCATTCCTGTGGCATTTGTCAAAATGTGTTCCTCAAAACTTTCAATTGCTTGACATTTAAATTTCATTCGTGTCAACTGCAGAATCTTGACTGATAACCGGAATAATGCAGCTTTATTTTCCTTTTTTATTTTTTTTTTTTTACCCCTGAAGGTCCTGATGTTCCCTAAAAGCATCATTGTTTTGTTTTTCTATATATTTACTATTATCTTTTTTTATTATTATTATTATTATTATTGTTGGAGTGTAACACAGACGTGGCAGTGTCTGCTGCCACCCGCGTCGCTCACAGCTTGACGTGGCTCGAAACAATCTGTTACCTGGAACACATGATGGCCCAAAAATAGCTGTGGGCGCCCGCAAAACTTCCACTGAGTCTGAGGTGTTATTTCTTGATAGTGCTACAAAATGCTGCTCTCCAAGCCTTTTCTTTCTTTCTTTTTTTTTTTTTTCTTTTTTCTAAGTGAGACTGCGTTTGGTGATTTCAAAATCTGAGTGCCACTCAGGTTTCTGACACATTTCGTGGCTTTATCTCTTCGGCGAGATTGCATTTCGTTAAACTTCCAGTGTGACGGATAACCTCTGTGTTATTCCTTCGGGTTCGACAACAAAGACATGCTGAACGTTTCGGTGGCATGCTGATTACGTTGTGTCGCCTAATGTGGCGCCGCCGCCGCCCTGCAACACCAATCTGTTTCTGATCTGGGAATGGTTTATGATATCAATATGCCTGCTGTCCCAGTTTTTGCAGGAGTTGTTAGCAGCTGCTTAAAAACCCTTGCACCGCTGTTTTGATGGCCGTGGCACAGGTGCGTTCGAGTTGCTGCGTGGAACCGGGTCATTTTACAGACAAAGAGCTAAAGGGATGGGAAAACTCCTGCCAAAAACTGGCTTTGTTTATGAAAAAGGCTTTTTTTTTTTTTCGTCTTTGTTGTTGTCAAGTTTATGTTTTAGGTAATGGTGCTGTGGTAAAATATATATTTTTTCCATATTTATTAAAACAGTTACAATGTCAGTGGCAGTTTGAGACACACAGTTTGTGGGAAAACCCCCTGAGCTGCTATTGCTGTCTGAAAGAAATACACCACTCCTGATTAAAAAAACAACTAATCAGAGTAAGAGGGAGGGTCTTAGAGCTGTCAATCATGCTCATGTATGAGCTGCTTAATGTCCTAATAGCAGAGAAACAACTTTTCGTTCATGCAAAACCGTTTATCCGCTGTCATTGGTGGCCATGCTAGCTAGCATAGCATTCTTGGCAGGCTATGTTGTGGTGAGCCAGTGAGCATGTGAGTGGCGCATACATGAGCTGATTGACAACGACGAGACCCTCCTCCCAGCTCTTGATTGGTTGTTTTTGGTGCATTTTTGAAGATTGCAGGAGGTAGAGGAGCTTGATTTTTATGTTTTTCACAAATTAGTTTCTTAATATTTTACTGTCGCAACATAATAGTAATTTCTGCAAGTTTGTGAAAAACATATTCTTGTGAAAGTCACATGATGCAGCTTTTAGACAAAATGGAAAATAGTTTTCAAATCAGATTTAAGTTCCACTTCTCTGCACTGGACTATTTGCCCAAATATGTTCACATTTAACACAAACCAAAAACAGCATAATAAATGTATTTGTAAATTAAAGGTGTTGATATATTTAAAAAAAAGCCAAAAGTTCTCAACCTTTACCCAGTTTACCAACAAGACTCAACCAAAAAAGGTCCAGGCATAATAGATCTTATATACTCTGGAGGATTACATGTTAGGTTGAGTTTATTAACGGGTTGCTAGTTGGTACCCAAAGCGAACCATTTGGTTTAATGGTGCAGTTTTTGGATCCCTTTAAACAGAGCAGACTTCAGTGGTCCGGAGCTTTTTGTGCAGGTGTGAATCCACTGAACCGGATCCTGGTCTGGACCAAACAAGGCCGAGGCGTCCCTTTTTCAAATATATCAAAACTAACTTACAAGTAACTTTTCAGCAAGATATATAGAAGTTTGTTTTATATCAATAATTCCTGAATATTGATTTAAGAAGTTCTAGTTCCACTGGTTTATTATTTCACTTATGGGAAAAATACATTCTCACAAGTGAAATAATCTGCCAGTGGAACAAGAACTTTTTCATCAATATTAAGAAAATATTGACCCTAAACAAGCTCCATCTTTCTGAGAAGTTATCTGTGCTCTAGGTTTTGTCCTATTTCAAGTGCACAAACATATTTACACTATAAACTAAACCATAAACACTTGGGGAGATTTGTAACTTTTGCTGTGTTCACATCATTGAGGAGAAAAAGTCAAACTTTTTCAAAGTTAGAAAAGAGCCGGAAGCTGTAAATTCCACTTTTGTCGGTAATGAACAGTTGTTCAGTCAATGTCTTGATTTAGTGTTATCAGTTAAATAGGTAATAAGAAGAAGGATTGGAGAGTTGGACTAATGGGATGCAGACTTTATTGAGTGGAAAACACCATCACTTGCCACTACTCCTGCACATTGGGGTGTGTGTATGTGTGTGTGTGTGTGTGTGTGTGGGTGTGTGTGTGTGGGAGATAGAGAGAGGGAGAGAGAGATGATGGATGCCACTGTGACCACTGCAATGAAAACATTCAGTCTCTGTCTGCTTTGGTTTCACTCAGGCTGCACTTGTGGTTGGCTTCATAGTGAACTCTGGTTATTTATTCATGTATGACTTCATCTCCCACGATGCATCAGTCATCTGGCTAGTGCTAGTTGTGGTGACTTAGCCTTGCTGAAGCGATACAGCAGATCTACCTCCACCTAACGCAAACCAAACAGGTTTTCTGATTATTAGTGGCATTATTGGATTTCCTTCATATGAGAATAAGTTACTGAGTTGATGTTTGATGTGAGTCTGTGTTTTTATGTGTTTGTAGAAGTGAATCCCAAAAGGCTCTTTGCTGAAGGCAAAGCAAGAGATTAAAACAGTGCAGATATGAGAGACCTTTGATTCACGCCTTGACCTTAAAACTGTCTAATTAATCAAAAACCAAAGTTTGTAAGGTCTTTCATATTTTCCTGTTTAAATCTACAGGGGATTTGCGAAGGTATGGCCTGTATTTTGCATTGATTCAAGGAGAGAATTTTTAAGTGCCTGAAAACGTGAATGAATGCTTGAGAAAACTACATGGAGAAAATACAAAGATGAGCAGAATTACTCCAATATTCTTTTGGCTAGTTTTAGTCTTATTGTTCTCTTCTGTTGCTTCTTGGGCTCAAGTTTCTTTATTGTTCTTCAGTAACTAGTTGGTTGAAAGTCCTCGAGTTAGCCAAGACATGAACTATGACTTCTGTTGTGTTTTCTCCAGAAAGTGTTGATGCTGCCGGTTCACTACATGTAAATAAAGACAGAAAAACAGTAAATTATGGTTAATTTAAATAGTTTGAGTGAGACGTGTCTATTAATCATCTACCAGTGTCTGATTTTGGTCTGAGGAAAGTTTGTTCCTTCACTCGCTTTCCGCTGTCAGGCGCTTGTTGTTTGTCAGATTCGTTTTGTAAATTAAATGTTGCGCAGAGTCGATATAGGAGTTTTCCAGGTTATGCACATGAAACGGGGATGTAATGTTTAGAACCGGGTTGATCAAAACTCAGCCACAGAACCTGCTGGAGTCGGTTGCTGCTGACAGAAAATCGTATCCGCCATATTTGGGCGATTGCTTTTAATCAGGAACTCTAATGGTCGCCATTTTAAATGATCAGTGATTGAAAACACGTAAAGACTTCTGCAGATGAACTGATTCAGAAACAACACAGTCATTTTCAAAATAAAGCCTAACCCTCTCATCTATGATACCAGCTTTCTTGTGGATTTACCCCAAAATATATTCATGACGATAAAATTACCCACTATGCAGTTTACATATGTTTGTGTTGAACTGAATCAGGGGGGTTTAGCTCCTCATCGTGTATGATTGTGACCGAATTGGGAGACGTCGCTCATTAACGTGCACTATATTTATCCATCAGCTGTCATTGTCGGACACAAACCGATGGTGACCTTCGCATTCATCACCAGACGGCGGTTCTGTCTCGTACGTGACTCCGTGCCGTCTTGCTGAGCGTCATTTAACCGCGTTTGCCTTGCACCGTTGTCAGGCAACGGCGGGAAACAATGACCTTTCCGCTGCTTCGAGAGAACCACCATCCACGCGCTCGTATTTGCATAAGTATCCCTACCTGAGTATAATTAGTCAAATAACCTTGAGTCAGCCGGATGAATGAGGTGTGACTAATTATCTGCCTTTTGTGTGGCGATCTGCAGACGGAGCCAGAACAGAGCCGAGAATATAGAAACACATCTTCAGATTTCAGTCATGAGATCCGTCAGACTGGAGGTTTATGAGATGTTGTGATGAGACACTGCTTGTGGGTTGAAATACTCCATAATCATCACATGTGAATTCTGAAATGGGAAAACTACATTTATTGGATTACAGTTCTCCCCGTCCCCAAAAGTACCAGATGATGAATTCCCGTACCATCCTGACACGTTTTACTCCCAACATTTCTAACATCAAAATCATTAGCAGCTTTTAGCAGGTGGTATTTTTTTCTTCACACACGTAGCTCCGGTCTTTCAGAACAACCCACCCATTTCGTCTATCTGGAAGCTGCGTAATTATCTGTTAAAATGACTGGACTTTCCCACAAACGCGTGCAAGATACTTCATCTACGCTGAGTGGTGTCAGCGTAGATGGAGACCGCGCTAAAATTTAGGTTGCCTCAAAATTTAGCATCCACAGAAACCTGAAAGAAACTCAACACTTCAAGCTCGGCGGGAGAGAAGAAAACATTTTACACGTAATTTGTCAGAAAAACTCAAATAAACTCTCGTGTCGACGTTAACGCCTGAATTTATTTTATCGCTTCAAGTGCAGAACTTTGACAACATTCATAATAATATCAAAGGAAGAAAAGAGGGAAAAACTGGAGACCGGTCTGATCCTTTGAACTTTTGTTTGCCTCTCGATAATCTGCTGACATAATGCGCTCGCATTTGCATCAGACGCAACACAAACAAGCTCACACAATGTACATTTCAGCTCGAGTGTACACAAAGATATTGAAAATCAGATGGCAACCGCTGCCGTCGGCGAAAACAAGCCGCCCTACGTTGCCGTCAGCAGTTATTATCAATCTTTCATAAGTGCGCATCAGAACAACACATTTCTCGGTTTGGATCCTCACAGGACCCCCAGTGCAAACACGCAGTTCTGAAGGATTCCTCCCAGATGGCCTCTTGTTCTTTAAAATCTTTATCACTTTTCTTTACATACTTTTCACAGTTGGCTATCTGCTTCCTTTAACATTTTGCTCAAGCTACTGTCAAGGTTTTCTTTAATCCCTGCTTCCCAGGCCGTACAGATTCGAGACGTACTTTTATTCAAATTTTTTGAATTATTTAATTGAGCAAAGCATACATGTGCATATTTGCGTCTCTGACAGTTTTCCATTCAACAATTCGACAGCCAAAACAGATTAAAGCTCTAATCAGCTCTGACCTACACAAACAGGAAGCTCATATATGTCTGTTTACTTGATTACTTCCTGAGCCTCATGTGTGGGTTGTTCTTTCCTTTATTTTTGTAAATTATAGCACTCAGCCTGAGAACTTGACAAGTCCTTGCAGTGCATGAAAATAAAAATTTATTTCCTTTGTTCTCATCCTGTTTCCATGGCAACGTGACAGGGAATGAAGGACAGGCTGCTGGCTCTAATGAAAACACCCCGGAAAGTACTCGACCCTTCTCACTGCATATCTCTTGGCGCGGCAGAATTATTGAACCATTTTCTTTTCTTTTCTTTTTTTTTTTTTCTTTTTGCAGATTTAAGATGAAGTTTGCGATGGTTAATTTTTATAATTAATAGCCCATTAAGCATCTTCTGTCTCAGAGGTTGATGCAGCCGTGAAAGTGGCAACAGAAACAAATTGCGCTTTGGAAAAAGTAAGTGATTAAAAAAACAACAACCACTTTTTATGGTACAGCAGATAAATGTGAAGTGGAAAAAAGAGACCTTTCTACACATCTTGGAAGTGTGACATGTTTTTTCTATTGAGCCTATTTTACTTTGTTACCTTAAGTAAAACTTGAAAAGTCCCCTAATGAGTCGTTAGCGCCCAGCTGTGTGTTTAACCACAATGAAATGCAGCTCTTTGGTTTGTTAGAGGACATTAATGAGCAAACAGAACCATGGAGACCCAAAGACAAGACAGACGTGTAAAAAGTGATGAGATCCTAATAAAAATTTTAGTCAAGTTGACTGTCTGTAATTAAATAATTAATTACAATTAATTGTATTTTAATAATTTTTTAGTTTAGTATAATTGCTATAGACAGTCAAGTCAATGTAAAAAAAAAAAGCTGTTGCTGCAACTTGAGTTCAGTGTTTTCAACTCGACAGCTAAAGTTGATGCAACTTTACTGAGTTAAAGCAAGAAAGAAACTAAACTAAGTCAAGTTGAGTCGGCTAATATTTGACTTACATTGTATTGATCTCAACAGTAAAGACATTTACTTTTTAAAATCCTTTATTTAGGTTATTCAGCCATCAGATTGGTGCATTGTGCTACTCAATCCATTCAGCTTTCAAGTGTACAGAAACCTTTGATCCTTCATGGAACAAATTTGAAAAAAATCCTTCTTCAGAAATGTGGATGCTAACATTAGCATTGGGGACGTCTGTGCTGCTGCAACATGCCTGGAGATGCTGTTTTAGGCTAGAATAGCTTCAGTGACAGGCTAACTCCTCCTAGCACAACTTGAACGCGACAGTCACCTTTTGCAGCGTCGCATCAGATCAATTTCTGAAGCAGAAATGAACCAAGAGAAACGGCTTTGTCACCCGTCGCTGTTGTTTGCAAATGTTGCTTGTGCGTCAGACTTACAAGCGTACCAGAAACACGTGAGTATAAAGGTTCCAGCCACAAAACAAGGGCAAAAATCAACGTAGTTAGTTTATCAAAATTAACTCACTAAAGAACTGGCACCGAGTTTAAATCAAACATCACTCAGCAAAGTAGCCAAGAGGTACATCGTGACTTTTGAAAACCTACAAAGAGCCATAATTTTGGGACACATATACTACAAACTTTATGCAAGGATGGAGGGATAAAGTTATAGTAGGAAGAAAGTAAAAAAAAGATGAAAAAATGAGATAAAATTGTCCATAATGTCTAAATAGAAATAACTTGTACTGAAAATGGCGAGGAGCTTTAAATCTTGATGAAAACCACAGAGCCAGAATAATCAAGGTCACTTTGTTGTTTTTGTTTTTTTTTACATCCAAGAAAATAAATTTCTTATGGGCCGACTTTATTTGGCTTTGACTTACTGAGGACAGTAATGATGACTGTGAAAAATGAGAGCGTGCTTCCAAAGTGCTGCATAAGTGTAAAAGATGCATAAAAGATGACATTTATGGATAGACCATGAATGCTTGTTGGTATAAAAACTGAACAAAACTTCACTTCACATTTTTCAGGGGTGCCTGAGGAAAGACATTTACTAGTACGAGTGTGAGTCCAAACACACTCCCAGCAGTCACATGAAAATTATGAAATCTGGTGACTGGAGCACTTTGGGGTGTTATATTATGGATGGCAGGACAGTGAAATATAATTCCAGCAGAGCAGCTGAAAACTGTGTGATACGTTCAGTGAATACTTATGGTCTCATTGAGCGTAAAAATAATCCCGGGGTAATGAACCAAGATGAGAAAGAGCTCCCTCTTTTTAGTTTCCTCCCCCCAATCCCATTAGCCAAACTAATGACTAAATAAATACTGATTCTCATTTGATATTTTTAGCCAAATTAAACTAATGTAATACTGAATTTTTGTTGCATCTTCTTTCACCTCTGAGCCAATTCCGTCCAGCTCACACCAGCCTGAACTGGAAATCAAAGTTAAGACATCTACTGGCGGCCTCTTCAGTCTGATACTGGAGCAAAAAGTGAGGGTGTGTTCACACCGGTCTCGTTTGGTCCACTTTAATTGAACTCTAATCCAGAAACTCTAGTCCAGAAAGTCTAGTTAGCATGGGGAGGTGTGAACTCTTTCTTTTTTTGGGGTCCGCATCCACCAAAGAAACCTCTGCCTTAGTTTGGCTGAAGTGAACTCTGGTACGGTTCGAACGCCAATCAGAATGGAGGCTGCTCCAAAAGCAGGAAGTGGACTGCAGTGTAGAGCATTCTGGGTAAATACAGAATAAACGCGTCTAACAGGAGAAACGACTCGTTGCCTTTTACCAAAGACAAAAGTGAAATCTTGCAACTGCTAAAACGTCACTCCGTCTTTGTTTGCATTTTGTGACAAAGGAAGTTGCGCTCATGTCTTCTTCTGGGGTTTTACTGTCGTTTCCTTCAGTCCTCCAAAGGTTCTCGGTGCAGCGCCACCAGGTGGGGAGCTGAGCAGGTTTTTCAGTCAGTTTGGGTCGTCTGGCCCAGCGCAGTGTGAAAGCGAACCGCATCAGCTGACAGTATAACAAATGTTGCAATTTTTATTGTCAAACTATGAAAACGCTCCAGGTCTGCTGCATCTGATTTATCTTTCAAAGCGTTGTGACGGTGCTGCAACTCCTTCTCCCAGATAAAGTACAGAAGAAACTTTTGCAAAGCGTTGCACAGTTCTGGTGGAGGCTTCCAGCTGCTGAGACTCACCAGCCTGCAGCAGCGATGTGAACACACGCAGGTGTAATGCGGTCTGTGTGTCTGTTGCAATACCGCTCCCCACCATCTGCAGGAAACGCGTCCCGGGGACTGTTTTCTAAATCAATCTTGCTGTAAATGTTTAAATGGGTTTTCAAAATCGGCATGAAGTCCAGACAGCAAAAAACCTGCCAAACCAAAACAGAATGAAATTCAGGATCATCTGCCCAGTATGAGTTCATCCTGTATTATTAAGCCATCAAAGCGCCACAAATGTCTGTATTCATTTGACTATGGTAAAAATGTAAACAATTATAACGACAATGAAGTAATTATTACAAAGTTAAGCCCAATAATATAAAAAAGGGATGCAACTCGAGCGCAAGAGTAGCTAAACGGTCTCCATTTCAAAAGTGAAAATAAGCGACTCAAACATGACGCAGTCTGTCGACCATAAACAAACCCAGGCTCGTAGCAGCTGTGTTCCCGTTGCCCTGAAAGTTGCACAAATTGGAATTATGAAAATACATTGACTTAATGGAGACCCACCAGTTTTGATAACTAATTCTTGTCCTAGGTCGAGATGGTTTTTCGGCCGGATCAAAATTAGCGCATTTCTCACAACTGAAATGAAATCACACAGGTCTCGCGATCATCAGCTGGCAGAAAAGACGAAGAAGACGTCAGGAAGTGGCAGGTAGGAAGACGATTTTGAATAACTTATTGAGTGAACCAATTTATTTAACTGCATTTGTTACCTCACAGAAACGTCTCTATGACTTCTTGTTGTGCAAATATGTCAAGAAACTCCTTACGGTAATTGCCAGGAACACGTTGGCCTCCTCTCTTGAGGATATAATTACTTCACCTCAAGACGGGTCGAAAGTAGCATTCAGAACGACCTTTGACCTTCCTGCTGGATTTAAAAAAAAAAAAATCAGTGAAAGCATTTAAAAATCAATAGAGGACTTGTAACTAATACTTATAATTGACATTTTCTGTCATTAGCCGGGGATAATGACAGCTGTAAACTCGGGTTAATGTTACAAAGCTGATCCAAGGACGCGGCCACCAAAGTCCTACTGAGTCGGATCGCAGAGAGGAAAAATGTTGATCCGGCACTCGGAGCGCCCGTGAATCACGGCCACATGCTGACATGCTGTGAAATCGATATGAAGTCAAGTAATAAGAACCGGCAATCAGCAGCCTTATGAGGGGAGCAGGTCGGATGCCATCCTTATACATAATTCTGTTGACACACAGCAGCACCCATGGCTAAAGGCCATGCAAGATTTAGCACCGCAATTTTGCGCTATGAGGAAACATAATTAGGCTCATGAGATGGTTTCAGCCCAGTGTCACTTTTATTTATTTATTTTATTTTTGTAGAAATAAACAGAGCAGTGCGAGACAATGGATCTTCTCTAATGGCTTTGTGCACTAGCTTATATATACAAATTATAGAACACTTAGATGTTTAGACAGGTTTTGCTAGAGACGATGCATAGAGTGCAACACACTGTGCGCTTTAAATTTTAACTTCTGTAATATATATAGCACTTCAGTAAGAAAGGGAAGGTATAAGAGATTTAATGCACTGGTACAATATTGAAAATTCATCCATTATGGAGCTTTGTGACTAAATTGGATGCTTTTTTTTTGTTGTTGTTTTTTTGTTTTCAGGAACGGTCGGGGAAACTGAGATAGGTGCTCTGCTTGCATAACAACTTCCGTTACCGAACAAGCGAGTCACTTTCTTGACATTTTCGCTCGAGTGTCTTAAGAGCCATTTTCTGCTTTCAAAACAAATTAATTGTTAATCAAATTGTTCACTGAGAAAAAAAATAAAAGTAGGGGTGAGATGTAATCTTGCATATGAAGCAGGCTCTCAATTGAGTTTTAATGGTTTCATTTATTTATTTTTTTTCCCCACCATCAGCCTAATTGAAAATCAGTATGAAGAGACTCTGAGTTGACTTGATTAAAGCTTACAGCTATTTTGAGGAGGAAAAAAACATTTTCACACATATTTGTCAATGACTTAGCTCCTATAATTATCAATGGAATCGGTATCTTTCACAGGAATTATTTTGTGTGTAATGGAAACAGATGTTTGGATCTAATTCATCAGTTTCTGTTTGAATGGGTGGCCCTTTTTTTACTATAATCATAGGGATTCCTTCTTTAGATTACTCCTCAGGTTAATCAACATGACCCTAAAGGTCATATTGGTTGGAAAATGAGGAAAGCAGGTAAATACGTCACCAGATTTCACAAATAAAAGTATAAACTTCATCTTCAAAAAAAGAAAGAAAGAAGGAAATCTAAGCCTGAACAAATCTTTGACTTTATTTACCTAAATACTAAGCTCTGCTCTGCATAAGTTTGACTTCATCCGTGTTGATACATGGAACAAATTCCTCAAATCTAATGGGTGCAAAACTCATCCTTTTTGCACTGTGTGTTAATATTCGTAAGCCTGAGTGAGATTAAAGATGTCTGCTGAAATTATGCTCTCATGTCGTATGCGCTATGCTAAGTGAACAGATGCACTATCCCCATATGGCCTCATGCACAGAGCCGCTCCCCTAATTAAACGTGATGGAGTTTCTCTCATTCTGAAATCAGCAGGAATGTTAAAAATCCATATCAATACTGCTGCAGAAAAAAAAAATGCATCAAGTTACAAAATGTAACTTGATCAACTTTTTTGTTGTATAAACAACAACAAAAAAGGCTCTTTTGCTACAAAATTGTTAAAGAAAGGAACAGCTAATGCAGAGGTGAGAAGAGAAACGGTAACGAGAAATCATATTTATCAATAATACAGGAAATATAATTATATTTCTCTATACATTTTGAGAAAACAAAAAAGAAATGAAATCAAAAGTGTGATTTTGAGCAGTCAGTATCTTCCTTGAATTATGTCTTCATATTAGAATTAGAGCTCTTGTTCTAATTCAGCCTTACAGAAATGTCATAACTATGTATTTTATTTGCAAACTACAAAAAGTAACAGTGTCAAAAAATATATTTAAGCATTTTAAGGAAAGATAATTTTGGGGTTTTTATACAGTCATGCTTTTATGACCAGAAATACTTAGCATGGGAAAGTGATTGTGAACAATCAAGGAACATCAAAAGCAGGGGTCCCCAAACTTTTTCCTGCGAGGGCCACATAGCTGTTCCTTTCTCTGGTCGGGGGCCGGTCTTAGTTTTTGGAGAAAGAAACCTTAGAAAATTCTTGTCGCCGGGGGGGCGGGGCTGCTCTGTCTTCAAAACTGTCGAGCGGGGGGAGGGGGGATAGGGGATGGGGGCGACCACACATTCGCGCTTTTAGATAGATTTTTACCCAGAATGCAAATGGAAAAAACCGTGAGTGAAACGGTGACAGGGACTGACGAGTATATATTCCATTGAGGGAAAGTTAGTTTCACATCTGCTCAAGAGCCCCCTGGTGGTTGAAGAAAAATCCACATATAAACCGGAAAATACAATATATGAAAAAAAACACTGAATGCTCTCTGGAATGAGGAATGATCCGGCATTGCTCAGGGGGCCGGACCAAATGACGTGGCGGGCCGGATCCGGCCCGCAGGCCGTAGTTTGGGGACCCCTGATCAAAAGGCTTTTTTGCACTGCTGGGCAGAGCTAGTTGTGTTAGCATTGAGCAAAGTGCCATCGACATTTCAAAAACAAATTCCTGCTGAGGCCATCTCCAGACCCAGCGGAAGACTTTTTCATTCCTCTTTGGTCAACAAGTTAATCAATTTATCTAAACCAATCAAGAAAAATTCTCCTCTATGCATCATCTCTGAGATTGACTCTCATCTCCTAGGGACGATGGTGGCGACGTCTGGCTCTGTCGTGTTCTTGGGCAAAACATTTGACCCGCCTTGCCTGGTCAGAGGGTCTGTCACCATCAGGGTGTGAATGCTGACAGACATTCACTTGCTTCACATGCCATTTGCCATTCATTCAGAGACTCTTGTCGACTTCTGGTCATTTCACTTGGATGATAAATGTTCCCTGATTTCAAGACTTTGAAGTGGCACAGAGTGTGGATTTAGCTTCCAGATCAACATCCAAACCCTGAGACATATGTACGCATACGTACCGTAATTTCTTGTTTATGTTGACGATTCTGTGACTCTGTGACACGTTTTGTTACCCGCTTTTCAACAAATTCACGGAAACTCTCAGCCTTAGTATGGAAGTCGACTGACAGTTTCTGACGCTCTGAAGTCCAAAGTGACAAAGTGCGCAGTTGAGCAGAGACGCATGCAGTGTAAACCGGGGGCATTACAGAAGCGGTTGCATTGTAAAAAGCACTAAGAAAACCTACCTGCGAAGTCATTTGTATTCTTCAAGTGGCCATCTGTGGACTTGTTCTTCCACCTCTCGCCATTTAGCTTTCCTCTCAAATGAAGACGGTGTGGTTTTAATCCTTGGCTCATGTCCGTCTGTATGAGTTCACATTTAACGCATCCATCAAAAAGTGCATCACGAAGAGAACAAGAACGTTTGAGTCACAGAACCAACCAAACTATATTCCAGAAAAGTGCTACTTATAGCCTAGGAAATATATTTGCTTTTGAACTTTTCGCTCAGACACCGTGATAGTGCGGTATTCTAATTCATGGTTTTTGTATGTTGCACTGTAAGGATCTCGTGTTGACCACATGACATAACTCTGAGATCTCAAACCTGACAAGCTCGCATTGACCAACTCAACCTGTTTTTGTTCATAAGAACAAGCTGTCTCTATTGTCTCTTCCTGCTTCTGCTCTCAGCTCAGCTTTTTACCTTTCCTACCAGATGGGTTGAAGTATGTTTAGAGTACACATGCATCCAACACAGCCCAAGATGCCTGCACTCCTTTCACTACTGCTTACATGCGCAAATAATCTCGACAACAGCTACATCCTGTCTCGCGCTTGACACATACTGCAGAGGAGAAAATGGAAAGAGCAAAGTGATAATGAGAGGGAAGGAGGGACAGTGGGAACCGCATCTCATTTTAGATTGCGTGCCATCATTTTTTATCATCCTTCCATTTCTTTTCCTCCTTTGTTCACTTCTCCTCCCTCCCTCAATCATTGCTCACACTTTACATCCTCTTAAAAGATCCTTTCATCCTGCTCTTACCTACACCGTGAGACAAAGCCAGCTTTGAGCGCGCCCGTGTCGCTTCTGTTGTACCCACCGCTTCCTTTCCTTTTATTTTCCTACAGTCCATGACTTTCACCTTTTTTAAATTATACTCTCATATAGGTACTTTAAACCTCTATTAATCTGCGGGTGAATTTCCCTGAATCAGAGCTCTGGACTTTTAAGGACCTCTGTTATGCAGTGGAGCTCCCTTTTAGGGCTTAAGGACACCAAAATTAAACCCCACTGTGGCTTTTCAGAGGCTCCAGTAATGGCACAGGAACTACTGATGAAAACACATCTAAAAGAAGCTTGAATGTATAAAGAGCCACGGCACCTGAAAAGCTAAACCCTTGAAGTCTACTGTGACCAGAAAAGAAGAAGCGGCAAAAGAAAAAAAGAAAAAGAAAAAAAAAAACATAAAAGAGCCCTCTCAAAGGTACCACTAAAAAGTGTGGCGTTTCTCCTTCAGAGAACAGCAGCTAATTATTCCTGGCAAAGACGAGGCGTTCATGTGATTTCCTTTTTTTAATTCCAGAGTTCTTTAGTTCCCAATATTAGTTTGGATTTTGGGCTCTAATAACGGGCAGGGAGCGGTTTTAGAAACCATTTTTGTTCAAATTTGTCAGTTGTTTGACGGTCAGTCCTTCCCAAGGCAGGTCGTCAGCGTTTGTCCTGGATTACAGCTGATTTAATTTACTAAGGATTTACACAGAGGAGGCAGCAGTGGCTGCACTGCAAAAACACAAAATCTGTTTTTGATCTACTTTCTATTGGAAATATCTTAGCACACGTGGAATGAAAGACAAAACTAACTTAGGAAAACTTTTCAGCAAAATATATGAACTTGTTTTAAGTCAGTAATTTCTTAATATTATGATACAGTTCTAGTTCCACTAGCACAGTAATTCACTTATCTGAAAAATGTTGCTATAGTTTAACAAATCTCCCAGGGGATCAACAAATATTACTACTTTTTCTTCAATAATGAGGAATTAATGACTTAAAATTGTAAGTTAGTTTTGTTTTATTTCAGATGAACTAAAATATTTGCATTAGAAACTAGTCAGAAATACTTGGTAGGATTTGGTGTTTTTGCAGTGTAGAGCAGTTTGGCCGGTTTGAACCTTTGTGTTGTAAACTAGTTAGAAAACCCGTTTACACACACACACACACACACACACACACACACACACACACACACACACACCTCCAACAGGTTCTCACACTATTATGGACGTCTTAAGGCTATTTTTGTTGCCTCAGTCAGGAAGCTGCATCATCCTGCCACTGAAGCCAATAAAAAAAAAAAAAATCAAAGTCTTGCTCTTCTTTTAAAATTCCTATTAAGCTTTCCTGCAGAATCGATGCATTGAACGTCGCGTTGTTTTCTTCTACTAACACACCTTATTCTGAGGAAACACACTACGGCTTACAACGTCAGCATCACGCTAGACGAGGCAACGACTTTAACTGTGGAAGGTACAAGAAGAGTTTTAGGGATTATAAACGGAACCAAGTGAAGCAGTTTTTAAAGAAGTTTAAGTGCAGAACATTATTTTTATTGATCAAAAAATTTTTATCTTAAATGACACAGGCATATCGCTTGGAAGATCGTAAGACAAGAACAAGGCAATAAGAGGAAAATAAATATCCTTGATTGCATTTTGTTATTATTTGTAACATTTTTGATAATCCTTTCTTGCCATCACCCTAATCTTTAGCTGCCTCCACAGGTTATTGATTGGATTTATCCAAAATGTTGAGATCACTTCCAATAAGAAGAAACCTAAGACAAGGATTACTTTTAAACCCAAGTTCACCATCGAGACAGAAACATGAGGACTTCACTGTAAAACAACGACGCGTTACATGACAGCAAAAATAATCAGTCACTAAGTACCAGAAATTTATTAAACCAAGTGAATGAAGCCACCCGTAAAAAGAATAGAGAATGAAGAGAACAAAAAAACATGATGCAAATTGCAAAAGACCATCAAAACCCACTTTATGTTGCAAATAATTATGTGCCACTTGTATGAATTCGGTTTTGATTTTCGACGGCGCTGTGTTTCTGCATGGCGCGTCAGTGTGAATCACAGACATCAATAACTCAACAGACATTGAATTAGAGCGTTGTAATAGGAATATAATGAACCCTCTGTCAGCGTGTGCACAAGTAAAGAGGGTCTGGAGCTAATTAAAATGTTATCAACAAAGGTGCACATACTTGGTGTGTATCAAAGTGGGAACAAGTCCCGGCTTATGCAAATGAATTTCTCAAATGCACTGAGCGCTACACAAGAAATGCTAACTCTGCTTTGCAACTTTGTTTACACTGCAAAGCCTTGGAAGTTTGGCTCCACCCAGAAATGTCCTCGCTTTCCAGAGGGGGGGAAAAAAAACATTTTCAAGCAATTCACAAGTAATTACATCCATTCCAACAATTAGAAGACTTGTGTGCAAGCGTCAGTCGTCTGGATCTACTATGACAATATGAAAAGGCTAACTCACTTTTAGTAAAACCTTTTGGAGCTTTGCTGCAAAAACCTGATGTTCCAAAAGTACTTAATATCTGAAATTGGACTTATTTTAGTACCTTAAGTTAGGGTTTCTTTAGTATCTGAAGTTACTTTAGTATCTGAGGTTCGGGTTATCTTAGTGCCTGAAGTATGAACTATTGCTAAAAGGGCTACACTGCCCAGAAATAAATGTGTTTCTTGTGAAGGCCCATCAGTCTACCGCTGTGCTTTCAAAACAGAATCACAAAATGATAGACATTGGAAGGAAACTTCCCACAGAAAGCAACACAAACTGAATTTAACAAGAGCTTAAAAAGGAGCGAGAGGCCCTGACATACACCACCACAAGAAAACAAATATCTGAGGGTGAACTTTAACACAGCTCAGTGTCTTAACAGGCAGCTGAATTAAATAGCATCTTGACCAGTTTGTAGGTCAAGAGTTAAGAGGCATCTTCAGCACGTCTGACTGATGACTGGTCAGGAAAAGAGTTGTATTGTAGATTGTCCAATAAAAACATCAGCAACAAGAAAAAGAGAGCTGATGATATTGGACAGTTTGGCTAAAAGTGTCCACTATGAGGTCTTTATATTAAACATAAATATATTTGAAAGATGTAAAGATGTAAAACAGAGGGAAAGACGCAACAACACTGCTTAACACCACCAGGCCAACAAGAAGAGGAAAGTATAACAGTCTGTATGGTTGATCTTAAGTTGATGAAAGTAGTATATATATATATATATATACTTCTTTAAGTGTCTATACTGCCAGGTTTCAACCATCTGACTTGAACTGTTCCCCAAACAGGAAGTAGAGTGAGGTAGAATGACCAGGAAAAGTCTAGTGCCCACAAGGAACTTGGATTTTTTCCCACCATCAGCCTAATTGAAAATCAGTATGAACTTGGATTGAAGGATTGCCAGAAAAGAAGCCGATGCTTTAACCCTTGTGTGTGCGAGGACTGAGGCATTTGTAGACACAAAGGTTAAAACTGCCATCTTCAATTATGGCTATCTAAAGTAATCTGGAAAAAAAAAAAAAAAAACGTTTGAAGGAAAGAGGACCAAACATTGATCTGTATGAGTAAAATGGAGAATAGCATGTGCAGGAGTCAAGGTGAGGCTTTGTGATGCAGCCACCATGATGAGTCTGTTCAGCTGCAGTCGGTGAACAACCTGGGATGTTTCTCTGCAAATTGATAAGCATTAATCTAGATAACTCATCTAAATATCAGTGGGGGTGTACTAACACATTTGAGCTTGTGTGTATGAATTTTATTTTCTGTAGATAGCATAGGAATCTGAAAAAAAATATATATTCTGTTAACAACGTATGGCAAACCTGCGTTTTGCTCGATAATAATTTAACTCGGGAAAAAGAAATGGTTGATTCGTTTTTAAATCCCTTTGTTAATACGTTGTTTGTGTCAACGATGAGTGTGTGTAAACCTCCGACCAACACCACAAGCCTTGCTGTGATCAGCAGAGCTAAGTTTCAAATTTAGCACACAGGAAAAAAAAAAAAAACCTCATCTGCTTTTGCTTCTTCAGTAAAAACTCTGCTCTGCAAATGGAGATGGAATTCTGGCTGTTACTCATGATTTGTGTCAGACTTAAATGAGATTTTTTTTTTCAAAGCAGTGTTGGCACACTGTGTCATTTTGCAGAGTGGAGGGGGAAAAAAAATAATCTGAGTGGTATTTTTATCGAACAGATGTGGAAATCTCGCAGTCATCTTAACTGGCTCCGTTGCGCATGAATGCAGCTTTCAAACACAGCGCTCTGCCTTGCAAGCTTTAAACCCGTCTATTTCACACTCGCTGTGTTGAGAAGACCACCCTAAATGAGTGGTTTACTTTATCGCCTCCTTGGGATGCAACATATCATCTTTCATAGGGACCCTGGTTGGAAGGCTAGCATTGATACCTAGCAAAACATAACTAACCATCACCTTAATTTGTTAGCAATAGGAGAAAAAAATTTTTGTTTTTTTTTTTTTTTTATGTATGATCAAGATAAAATGTTTGATGTATTATGAAAACAGTCATACTCCAACAATAGTACAAGCTTTCAAATAAAAACTTGGTGGGATATTCGTGCTTTACTCATACTAGCTCAACAACACAGTCATAATACCAACAACATTTAATTGTCAGTTTCTAGTTATCTGAGTTATTACCATTATAGAAATGTGAACCAGTAGTTTCAAATCATGACTCAGCTCATCTTCTACACGCGTGGAGATGCTTTTTCTGACAGAAAAAGAGGCTATGTTTACATGTTTACATGCAGCTCAACAGAGAACTCCTTTGAAAATTATTATCTTCGTTTCAAGTGTGATTACACTATGGTGTTGTGCTGTTAGCAGATTTGTTAGGAGTGACGATTTAAAGTGGTGAAAAGGCTGAAGAAATGTGTCTTACATACACGCCGGATTAACGATCACGTCCTCTTGTAAACAAACTACTTAGTGTTTCCTGTGCACAAATGTACACATCTTGTACATTTTTTTTAAAAACGATGCTGCTCAGTTTCAGGGTAACACATGGATGGTGTTGTGCTACAACATGTAAACACGTTACATGATTTAAATTGACCCTTTATGGGTCGATAACTTTAACGTGCATTGCTCTTAGTAAAGGATTGGAGGCCCGTTTTCTGCAGGATCAGACGTGTTTGCATTACTGGACTAATTGTGATGAAACTAGAATCAGGTTTGAACCAGTAAAATCACTTATATGCTCGGCTACAGCGTAGCCTGGTGAATGGTCCACTTTACACATTTCTAAATACTGTAAAATACACAAAAACTCTTAAAATGATCAGCCCAAACTTTTATTACTGCCCAGGTAGCACCTGCTGTCAATAGAGCTCCGATGGACAAGACAAACTTAGCGATTCGGGTGGCTACGTCTGTGTTGGAAGCTGTTAGCTGCTGCGGCTAGCAGCTAGCAGCTTAGCGCGTCCAGAAGTGGTAAACGTGGCGTCTCGTGTCTGCTCTGGAACAGCTGGAGTTCTTGGACAGAGTTTTATTTCCTGTTGGAGGTGAAAACTTCACCCAGAATCTCCTCCTCAACTTCAAGTCCTACAGACAAACGGGACAGTTAGCATTAGCTTTGTTTGGATAGCATCGCTCGCATTATTAATTTTTCATCGCAGCTTATTTTAGTTTTGTGTTTGCGTGGTTTCCATTTGTCTATCTCTTTGCCACTGATGCACTATTGAAAACTCGAATACCAGATGTTTATACAGCTCACATTTTTAAAATATATTTTAACCAGCAATCTTGTCTGTCAATCGTTGTATAATTTAGCCACATTTGTATAACTGATCCAACATTTTTATCTCATGTTAAATGGCCTTACTGTGTCAAGTAAAACAAAAATGAAAGACACAATCAATCTAGAAAAACTGCTGAATTTGTTTTAAAAAGAAAAAAAAAAAGTCCAATAAGACCGTTTCCTTTTCGCGAGGCAAAGACAGATTGTGTCGAAGCTTATAGGAGAGGGCTTTGATTCGGAAGGGCTCAGACAGACAGCTGGGAAAATTTGCTTGGACAAGCGGGTATTGAGAGTCAATGACTGATGTTACTTGTTTCATAATTGATCAGATCTAGCAGGTTCATGGTTGGTACATGTCACTGGAGAATTTGACATTGTTTCGTCAAATTAGGTTTCTTTTATACGGGCCCTGAGGATATGTAAAAATCGGCACATTGGCTCGCCGAACAAAATGAGGCAGGCTTAGAGAGAGACAGACAGAGAGAGAGAGAGAGAGAGGGAGAATGAAGCAGCCATCCAGCTGTAGCTGCTTAGGCAGTGAAGCTGAAAAAGATGAAAGCCAGATTGTTAGCATCAGTGACATCACAGCAGAGCGGGGAATTGCGTCAGCTTTTTCAAACGGCGCGCATAAAATACCAAACACTGCCTATTCTTGTGATGACAGAGCGGGCCCCAGAGGATCTGTTGACGCTTGTAATCACAGCTGTTATTATTTTTGCCCCCCACGCACACAAAATTCAGAGTTTATCACAGAAAACGAAATGGCTCCAGATGTACTAGTTGTTAATATGGACCTTTCTCTTTAATTTTTGCTTAGTGAAAACAAACAACCCATATTGGGTATGTTGTGGAAGTGAACTGGAAAAGCTGCTGACTGACGTGATTAAGAAAAAAAAAAAAAGTAACATAGCAACTGGTGGTGTTTCTTTTAACGTCATGCAGCTGACTTTGCTGTTAATCCGGGAGGCGTTGCACCAGCCGATGTTGATTAGCCCTGACCTGGATTCTTGTCATCTCAGGCTGTGGCTCAGGGGTTCTCTGATTCTGTCTGCAGTGTGACACACAAGGCCTGATTGCTTTTGTTCACATCACCAAATAGCCTCTGTGACATCTTCCATACCTCCATACCATCAAAGGCTCTGTTTGCCACATCAGCAGAATTAGTCGTCCAGCATCATCAGCCTTCACTCTGCTGACTCGGCGCACAGCAGAGAGTTGAAGATGATGATCTCCAACGTTTGGTCATAAGACATCTCAAATACCTTGCAAAAGTATTCCTGCTTTATGCCGTGTTATGTCTAGAAGTATTGCCCATTTTCCTTTGTAAAAAAAAAAAAGCAAGCTAAAATTCAATTAAAAAGATGGACTGAAACGAGATCCTTGTGTTTATTGCTTTAAGCCTTTACCCTGGTTTAAACTCATCTATAACTTTACTCCCAGTGCGTACTTTCTGCTGGTCTACCTCATGAAAAAAATCTCAGTAAATGCATGTAAATATGCGGTTGCAACGTGACAAATTACAGAAAAGTTCGAGGTTCAGTTAGATGGCCCTCCACCAACCTTTTCTACATATGCTAAGCTACAGTATAAACATGAGCGTGTTTGTTTTCTGAGAAACCAAAAACTATTAGTCTAAAATGCTCCATTCAGTTTGCTTCTTTGTTTGGTGTTTGATGTGTGTTTCGCAGCTAAAAAAAAAAAAAAAAAAAAAAAAAACAAGACAAAGGGACCGCGCCGGCTTTGCTACCTCAGATGACCTCCGTCGTTATGAATGTTCAAACGTGTCACAGTACACAACGGGACGGCAAAACTTCAGCTGACCTCCTTGTAGGAATTCCTCCTCTTTCATCTTTCTCTCTCATCCACATTCCTCCATAAGAGCATATTCTTGTTTACAGCAGTGGCCCAGGGGAGCTGTTGTGAGAACAGGCAGTGCTACACACAAAGGCACTTTTAGCCAAGAAGTGGCCAGTAAAACGTGTGGCTGCTGCTGCCCACCAAGTCATTTCAGCCCTTAGCGGAGCGGTACGCTCAGAGTTATTTAGCATCGTGTGTTCATATATCATTTTGTGTCAAATTGTACCTTCAGCCTCCTAAACAGACTCAAGTGATGTTTTCTCATATAAGGCACATTCTCTATGCATGTTAAAATATTCCATATGAGTTAATAAAGTAATAAAGTGATTTTCTTTTTTTAATATACTTTCAAACGGTTGGTGCTAATGTTGATGTACCCAGAGGTTTTTTGTATTTCATCCTCCATCAAAAACTTTTAAGTTTTGCAAGCTCATTAAATCAGGTTTGTATTGTTGTAATTTGTTATAAATATGTTTTTTTTTTATTTATTTATTTCTTTAATGTTAATTTTGTTGTTTTGTTACAGAGGAGGGAATGGAAATGACAAACGCTGGAGGAAGTGGGGTAAATAGGGAGATGAGAAGCAGCTCCTTCCTGTCACTCATCTGGTTGTGTGAGAACAAAAACAAAGGGGAAAGAAAAACACACAGTAACACAAACGAATACTAAATTTAACAGAACAAATCCATAAATCACAAACTTTAAGAATAACTGAACTAAATGAAGCATAAACAAAAATGACAAGATATAAGAAAGCAACAAAGAAATCAAAACGGAAGATAACTGAAGCCAGAGATTCACATAAGTCACATTTAGGGATCATAAAAAATGTTTTATTTTCATTTTACTCATTTTCCCAATTTACTGGTTACTGTTTACCATATCAAGCAAAACTAGCACTGTTTTCAGTGTTTTTGAAATTTAGCTCCTTTTGCTGTTCTGGCAAACAAAACCATATCAAATATTAACTTACTTGATCAAATGTGTTCTTAAGAATTAAAGGACTTGGACTTTACTTGAGATTTGGGTGAAAAGATTTGAGCTTTACCTTCACAAGCAGCCACGTCCATTACTTACCAAACTCAGCATAATCTTCCTGCACTAGTCAAAGGAAAAGGTCATTTTATTTATTTAGCACACTTTCAGCAATAAAGCAGTAAATACAAAGTGCTTTACATGGTTTAAAAGGAAATACAAACAAAACAACAAACCAAAGGAAAGAGCAAAAGAAGAAAAAGCTATTAATGTTGATCCAAAGTAAATAGACTAGAAACTGTGTTGTGTGTGTAATATTAAATGTATTTGTCTGGCAGGTCTGACGGGCTGCAAAACCTTTGTACCACATCTGTTTAACTCTATCGACTTTGTTGGACTTTGAAGAAAACTTTGCAAAACAACTGAGATGAAAGGATGTAAGGAAGGTTTAACAAGCCATGAATAACAACCTTAGATTTATTACTAGAACTGGCTTCCTGATGAGAAACAAAGGTAAAAATCAACAGCGCCGTTTCATAAACAAAGTAGTTATCAAGGCACTGTTGCATTTAAAATACTCTGTTTAAACAGTATCTTGGAAGCAAAGTGGTCTTTTCTTATGGAAGCAAATAAGAAAATTTATTCTTAAGGTTTGTAAGTTCTGCACCCCAGCAAAGATAAGTGAGTATAGACATAAGATGTATGCATGTGTGGATGTTTTTAAGTTTAGTACTTGATGTAAAATCCGTGGACTCTTTATTGAATAACACACATAAATGTAAAACTAATGGCTGGTGTTGCTGCCAAGCATTGCTGGGCAGCCAGAAGCTCGTCTGAAAGCCGGAAGACGAGTGTGTTTTTATTGTCTTCTGCAGCAAACACATGCTGAAGAATGAGCACAGCTGCTAGAAAACAACTTCCAGTGGTTAGAGTATCGGACTGAGTTCACACCAGGCACTGGGCATACCCTGTTATTCCTCTGTTAAACACTCGCCTGCTCTCTACATAGACAGTGGACAAAAACTGTTTGAGGAAAATCGTTTTGAGGGAGCAAACAAAGAATCCTCATGGAGGCTGACTTTACTGAAACGATGGACATGAAAATCTCCTGATGGGTTTAAGAACGATTCTTCTGTCTGTTGTTTAGTTATGGATGTATGGTGTATGGAAGCCCAACAATGCCATGCTTGCTACGTAGTTATGCTATTACAAAGGAATCTACAATTACTTGGTGGTACAATGTAGTTTACTCAAGCTAAATGTACAAGGCTGTTTTCTTTTACATTATTACCTACTCTTAGACCAGGAAATAATAATAATAAAAAAAGATTCTGTTGAATGATTTTGGCTAAATATCAGAATGAGAAACTGCAGTTTAAGGCTCCTCTGTTCCTAATCGGTCTAGTTAAAGGCCTCAGAGTGATGCAGCCTACCCCAGGTCCCAGTGGGAAGAGGCGTGCAGGTCACAACTCCACACTACATCACAGAACTACACCACAGAGAAACTGATAGCTAAGAACACACACAGTCAGTCTTAAATAACTTAACGCTTATAAGTTAAAAAATAAAAATAAAAACAGGAAGAAAAAAGCAGGCGACCTGCAGAAAAGACACACCAAGACTCAAAAGAGGCTGTTTTTCTTGAAGTGTGCCAGCTGTCGTAGCATCATGACAAACCCAAATCCAGGTATGGAAGCACAATGATATGTATATTAAATTGTACTGATATTTTAAACAAAGAATAAAAGCATTGAGTTTTAATCATTTACTCATGTCTTTAGAAAGGTTGCATGGAAATCCAAAAGTAACCAATCATAACCGTTGTCTTACTGCAAAAGAATGACATTTTTTACAAAACGGATGGAAACATGTACAATTATATTCCAGAACATAGAAATATGCGACAACTGATTATTAATATAATCTATCATTTCTTTCTTTACATTTGAAATTAAGGAATACAAAAAAAAACAAAAAAAAACGAGTCTGTTGTCTTAGTTTAACACAAATAATAAAACCGGTGTTTGTAGCTTGCTGAGCTGCTCAAACAAAAGAGAGAGGAAAAAAGCTACAATTTCAGCAAATTACCAAACTCATTTCAAACAAAAACCCCAAATAACTTTATGGAGACATTTTTTAGACAGCGTGAAAAAGTTTAAAGTCCCTTCAAAAGGTGTCAGTCGTTTCTCTAAATATGTCGTCTCACCGATGGCAAGTAAACAGGAAACACCCGCAGAGTTCACATGGGAATTAAGAGAGGAACGAAATTTAGGTCACCACTTCTTAGTTCATTAGATAAGTCTAAAAAAATATTCTGTCTTTTGTCTTTCACACTCACAAGCACGTCTGCAGTGTGTGGCAGGAGAGGCAAACACAAACGTGTCGATACCAAAGTTGTAGCTTCTTGACGAGTTTTTGAGAGCGGCTCACTGGTGCCTTTTAAAGTTAATTGCTGCTTGAAAGAGTTAAATAAAAATCTGATTGTAATCACATCAATGATGTTTTTTGTTAAATGATAGTGTCATCATTCAGATCAGCAGGGCAGCTGTTAATTCACCAAACAATAACTGCATTTCAGATTGTGCCTGGTTCTGTGTTTCTGCCTTTACTCCCTTTTTATGGTTTTTATAACTACCATGCTAGAGATGCTTCCTTACTGACAAAGCTAAGCAGAGCTGTGGTGGGTTTAAAATTAGATTTATTATTTTTTAACTGTAAACTATCTAAATAAACCAGGACCGACATCTCAGCCAGGCAAATCGATTTAGCCCAGAAGCGTCCAAACGTTTAGCCATCGAGGCCAAAACTGACTAAATGAGGCCCACAAGAAAGGATTTTTTTTTAAGTGAAATACATTTCTTGTGCCTTTTTTATTGCATCTACACAGCAATAACTTAAATGTGCACGACTGTATTGATATTAGCAAAAGAAATTGGAAGGATCTGTAAACTGTTTCGTAATTTTTTGGGTTGATATTTTTTTTTCGCCTTAGTTTCGGCACCACCTTTGGGCCTTGGTTATTTTTTTTTGTTGTTGTTGTTTAAATTACTGTTTTTGCTTACTATATTTTTGTTGTTCTTGTATTATTGCAGGCCAGATTTTGATTAATTCCAGCCCTGACTTAGCCTCCAGTTTCTGGGATTTCAGTCTTTTGATTGTGAACAAATATAGACCTTTTTGACTCCACTTTGTTAATCTTTGCTGACTAAAGCAGCTGCTGCATCCGTCCTGTTAAAGCCCTAAACTTTCACTCCACTTCCTTCTCCATCCTAGCTTCACTCACAGGACTCCAGATGTTTGTAGTTTGCTCTAAATGGACCAGAACTCATATTATCAGATTAACTGTGTCATTGCAAATGACACAGCTGATGTCGAACTTCACGTTGAAAATAATCACAGAGTGGATTTGAGTGACGTCGAGCTCCATCTGCGTTTCCGTTACAAGTGTGTCCAAAACTTTATTGGCATTCCGCTAATGTCAAAGATCACAATTTTGCAATCGTGGTGTTTCCATTGAAAAAGAAACGCAATTAAAATCACACGTGAAAAAGTTTGTTCACGTAAGTAATTGGACAACACGCTACGCCGTCGTCCTCCTGCCACTTCCTGTCGTCTTCTTCGTCTTTTCCATCAGCAGTAACATCTGGTTGTTCATCACATGACTTGTGTGATGCGAAAAAAGTGGGTTACGGCCGTAAAACCACCTCAACCTAGAGCAAAATCTTCTTATCAAAAACTAGATGTTTTTCAAAACTGCCGCGTGTCCATTAAGCTGATTTATTTTCGTAATAATAATTATTTGCCTGATTTTCTGGTCAGTGGAAACGCAGCTGCTGTCTGTTTCATTTGGGCAGATGTGAAAGCTCATTTCTTCA
This sequence comes from Poecilia formosa, assembly GCF_000485575.1. Classification (NCBI taxonomy): domain Eukaryota; kingdom Metazoa; phylum Chordata; class Actinopteri; order Cyprinodontiformes; family Poeciliidae; genus Poecilia; species Poecilia formosa. The sequence goes on along the minus strand of NW_006799956.1, from coordinate 3,705,730 downwards.
AGACCCACGTCAAGAAACTCGGGTTTTGGTGCATTTGCAAGAGAATCCTGGTGCCTTTTCCTTACAGTGGGAAACAAACCAAAGAGAGAAGGTGAACCAAAGAAGGAAGGGTCATGTAACATAGACTGATGTGATCTCAAATGATCTGAAACTCCTTGCTTGGCATCCATGTTGCATCAGAAGAGGAAACCCTGTTGCCATCAGGCGGAAAGCATAAAACATAATCTGAACTTACTCGAACCAAGATGGCTGACTGCTAGACCAGTCAGTGCGGAGGACTCAGTTTGTTAAATGAATAATATATTAAGTTGCCAGTATGTCTGTGTTCTTTAAACTTCGATCATCTCATCCAGTGCATCACATCAAACCATAATCAATAACAGAACAGGCTGGTTTGACGTTGACACACAGGATTCGCCAGGTTGTTTATAGATGCAACAGACACATTGATCTGTGCAGCTCAACCCACAAATGCATTCGGGATATAAATGGTATAATATCAAGTACCAGGAATCATTGTTACAGCTAAGCAGTCGATTACATTGAGTTTCATTACTCTTTTTACTAAATTTAGAGATTTGTAATGTTTAGGAGTTATACTAGCTCTTAATTGAAAGTTTGTGCAAAAAAGCTGCTGAAATAATAAATTAAAATGGAAACTGAAAAAGGTTAAGGAATCTGATACACTGCCCTGGTGTGCTACGAGGCTAATTTTAGCTCAGTGATGCCTATTTTAATGCTTCTTACTTTAACAGATGTGAACCATCATTTTAAAGTATTTCTATGAATTAAACATAACAAAAGTCTCAGGCAAAGGTTTGTTTTACTTTCTAAAGACTTTTTGGTACTTCCTGATCTTTGGTTTCTGTTTCAAGCAACTAATTATTTTGTTTTTTTTGCAATATCTTGAGAGACAATAGAACATTAAAAGTCTCTACATCTCAGGATACTTTGCGTCACTGCAACAATGTTGACTGACTCGTCGTATTCTCAAATAAAAAACATTTATATAGGAGGTGTGAGGGGAATATTTTTGCTAACTTGACCAACGTGAATTTATACACTATTTTTCTACCCACATGGTTTAATTTGACCCATTTCAGACTTTCTGCTATCAAATTCCAAGCTGTTTTACCGTCCCGGCTCTTCTTATTGTAACGTGTAACTAGTTTTTGTTTACCGCAGCATGTGTCAGTAAGTTTACCATTTTCCCATTTATAAGGTAATGCAAAGACCCGTCTGTGAAAGGACAACTTATTTATTTATTAGTCTTTGTTTGTGAAATGGAAAAATACATTTTGCGGCTCACTGTTGTTGCCTTATTAGAAGAGTGATAAGCGCACATGCTGCATGGCAGATTTTTAATATTGCGCCGCAGCCGATTCCCAGTTGGGTTCATTACTCTCGCAAGCCAGGTGTTATGACGGTGCGCTGGAAGTATGAGACAGTGTTTGTGAAAGACTTTTTTATTTATTAAAATCTGTAAATAATTACCCTTTGCACAGCGTATTCCATTTACTTTGTCTTATTGTAGTTCATCTAGTCGTCCTTTTGAGTTAAAAACTCAGGATTATGGTGTTTGACTGAATCGTATCAATATTATTGACGAGGGGCTTCCAGCTTGATCACCACTAACCCTAGCTTTTATGTACTAGAAAGGCATAGGCCAATTATCAGTACCAATATATACAAAGGTTTCTATTAACCCACTCCTTCATGTCAATATAATGGGGTGCAAGAGAAAGAGTTTTGTCCAACCCCATCCTCTTCCTGTACACTGCTAGTCTAACCTGGAAATTATTCTAAAGTGTTAAAAAAAACAATGTCGTAGTGTGGAAACTTAAAGATTCTCACCTTAAAGCTGCAGTATGTAACTTTTATAAAGAATAAGTGTTTTTTTATACATTTGTTACAGCTTATGAGATGCTTAATCTGTGAAAAGATCAATCTCCTCCACCTCTCAATCTACCTCGTGAACGTGCTGCTAAATGTGCTAACAGTGGAGAAACGAGTTACCGTTCGGGGCGATTTCCCCAGCTAATTGGTTGCCAGGGCAGATTACAGTATCTCTCAAACATGCATGAAAAAAGTCAAAGTAACACTCCATGTATGTTTTTGATGAGGGAATAATAATATAACATGATGTAAAGCTTAAAAAGGTCGATTTTGCATAACACCGCTCCTTTAACCACTAAGTCGAGGCATGTTTCTTGAATCCCAAGTTTCCAATTCTGAATTACCAGCGCGTCTCTTCCTTGGCTTTTCATGTCTGAAACCTAATTGTGTCAATATTCAAATCGTCATCAAGCGGGTCGTGTTTTCCTTCCTGATGTGTGCAGATTGTTTGCATTTGAAGCCAGTCTTGAGAAAAAGGTGTGTGCCTGGAAGGTGCAGTCCCTCCACCACGGCGGAGGCTGTCCGTCTTTGAAACGTCAATCAATCTGACAGACGGCGCTTATCTACCAGTGTGAGAGAAATGGACCAAGCCCCCTGTCCCTCCGGCAGTCCATCCACACAGGCAAAACTCGCAGTCTTCAAGGAGTTCATCAGTTGCACATCACAGATAAGCCTATTGAGATGGAGGGCTTTAGGTAGTGTGTGTGTGTGTGTGTGTGTAGATTGGCTGTGCTTAGAACCGAGACCTTTGTGTACACCTCACCTGAGGTCTGATAAGATTATATTCACTTATTCCAAGCAGATTTTTCCCCGAGTTGGGCCACTGGAAAAGGTCAAGGAAGTTTCTCAGAGTTTGACTGCATGTTTTACAAAGAGAATGTTTCAAAGGCAGAGAAATGTTCCCCAACGTAACCGTCGTGTTACGACCTGAACCGAAGTTTCATTTATCTGCCTGAATAACAATGTGGAACCATTTGTTGATCAGTAATTTGATTTCTGCCACAGGCTGACTTAAAATTTAAGTCATCTCGGTTAGCAGTCTGCTGGATGGAAGTGAAGGGAGCCAACATTATGGCAGACAAGAAGCTGCACAGAGTTCTGGCCTTCCTAAACATTTGCATACTTTTACCAGCTATTATTAATTTTTGGTTTTCTTTGAGGTCACATATTGGCAAAAAGAAAAAAGAAAAAAAGACTGAGGCCTCTATTTTAGGAAGGTGACAATGGCTTAACGTTCCACTAGAATAAAAAAATGTCTATAAGGAATATTTTGTTTCTTTTTTTGGAACATTTTAAACAAGGAATGGAAAATAGTCTGATTTTGATGACTAGCTAAACACCTCTAGCTGACACCTCTAAAGTGTGAGCAATTTTCAATTTCACTCGACCATTTATGGACGCTTTATTTGTGTTTGTTGGTTTTATTGAGCCTGATTTCTGTGATGGTAATGCAAATAAAACAAAATGGCTGTTCCATACTAACATTATACATTTGCTACAAAATCTCCCAGTTTTAAAATGACTGGTTGTTTTCTTTTTCAAGTAAAATTCAGCTTGTAAAGCTCTATCCGGTTGCTCCATAAATGAGCTATTACTATGAACTCAGTGGGTTCTTTAAGCTTGATGCCAGATATCTATGTTGAAAAATTTACTTTGTCTCCAGCTGGCCATTTTACCAAAGAACCAAAGAAGTTTCCACACAATATATCACATTATCACATCGGTGTGGCAGCACTTTGGCTACTCAAAGCCATTTACACACACTGCGAGGATACGGCAGCTAGCTAACACAGCTAACAATCAGCTGCTAACAAATCAACGTCAGCAGCTGCTGTTAATCTTGTCATTGTAGCTAAACTTAATACTTGTTTCACAAATTATAAACCAAAGCTTTCATTTTACAATAATAAGGTCAAAACTTTTTGTCGTCTTTTAAATATAGTAGATAAGGAAGCAGAAGGGCGCAACATAGACATGCTAACTGTTTCAGCTGCCCGTGTTAGCCATGCTTAGTGAATTGTGCTTTAAATCCAAGATAGATGTTTCAAATTGGGACACAAATTAGCCACCATAAATTTCATATATTTTCAACTGTTTATCTTTAGGATGAGGTTGAGAACAGTTTTCTATTGTTTTATGATTATTTAGAAATCCTTGAAAAAAGTAGCAAAACTGTGGAAGACTCTATACGTTTCAGAGTCAAAATTAAATGTAGTTGATAATTTGACTGTTTTTGTTATCCACAGATCAAACATTACAGGACAAACTACAGCTGAGAACAATCTCAAGATACCTGGAGTATCTAGAACATGATGTCCTCAAGCAGAAGCTGTTTTTCTTTCTTTTTAACCAATAAAAGTGCATCTGCTACCAAAACCAAGCTAAGATAGCCATGACTCTCCTCTAGTCTGATTCATTTGACTATACATGAGGTTTTCTTCCACTGTTTCAAACTAAACTAGGAGACCAAAAAAAAGAGAACATCTTTAATCAGTTTTTTTTTTTTTTACTTTTGAAAGAAACTGCGTGGAAGTGTGTCAGCACAATATTATCTTTTCCGTTCAAAGTTTTACCATTTATACTTCTGAGTCTTAGCCAGCTTGATGACGCTGGACGCCTTACAGAACCACAAATTTGCATTTGCCATTAATCTTAAGACCCTAAAACGCCACTCCAGTTTTTCTTTATCTCAATTTTCCAAACACTCACAGAAAAAGCTCAACTTCTTTTGGCAGCATTTTCACTGAATCTTAAGTCTTTTCAGTGCATCTGCTGTTCTTACTTCTGTTGTTCTTATTTTCCTTTCTGTTGATTTGAACTTCATATTTAAGATGATGGGCGTGTTTCTAATTTATTGCAACCTAAAAGCTGTTGAGTTATAAAAAAGAAGAGTCCATTTTCATCATTAATTTAATTCGATTCAATCTTCAGTTCGTTCAGCGCAACTGAATTGGTTTACAGTTTTTATTTTTTCTTTCTCACTTTAGACTCACCAAACGGGACATTGAAAACTTAACCTAAAGAATGAATTATTTAGGGATTTTTGTCTTAGAATTAAAATATTTTCATTTTTAGTTTGAGTTTGAATTAAAGCTACATTATTTACATTTTTTAAAACATGTTTTTTTTTTTTTTTTTTTTTTTTTACATATTTGTTAAAACTGTCAACATGTTGTGACGATATAAATTGAGACAGATTATCTGAGGAAAGACTTATCTGCCGTCATTGGTGGCTATGCTAACTAGCTTAGCATTCACATTTCAGTTGTGGTGAACCAGCTGTAGTGCAGCAGAGAGAAATGTGGAGCGTGTGATCAGAATGTATGCAAGCTTGATTGACAGCGCTAAGACCCGCCTCCTGGCTCTAATTGGTTGTTTTCAGTTAGCACAGGGAACGGTTAGGAAAGGCAGAGGAGCTCAATTTTTTTCACAGATTTCTTGGCTGGTTTTCCACTGTCACGGCATAGTAACTGTTTCAACAAATATGTAAAAAAAAACAAAACAAAAATAAAACTAATTTTTAATGAAAGTTAATCCTGCAGCTTTAGATGATTAGATATAATGACAATAGCTCCATAATTACCTCCTTTTTTAGCAAACAGCTGCTCATGATGCAGGGGGAAGCCAGAACCTCACAGTAGACGGAGAAGGAGATTGTTCACCAAATCATGAGTGTCTGTGGAAAGTCCACTCAAGACCTTAAGCAGCTCAGATCCTGTGCCTCTGCACTCCGACAGAAAATTAAACATTTACGTGCTTCTGAAAACTTTAAACCCCACTGAGTGACGGTACGTTTTCTCCCCTTGCTTAGCGTGTGAGAGCCTTCTGAAGTGGTCGTTGGTTCAGAAGAAGCTTTTAAGAAGGAAAGGAACATGTATAACTCATCTCCTGAGCTTGTCGTCGTGTTGCCACTCCCGAGGCACCGGCTCCTGGGGCAGTCCGGGTCTTGTGACTCTTTTCCTAAACTCATAAATAAGCTTTGCTTAACAAACTTCCTAAACCTGTTGGTAATCCTGCTGCTTTTGTACATTATTGTGCCACACTTTTTCCTTCCACCTGACTTTCTGTTATCCTTAACAGGTCACTGATGTGAATCACCAGTCACGACTTGTTGCAACTTCTCCTCCCCAACATGACATTTCTGTCACAAAGCATTCTGTACTCAAAATCTATTTTTATTGGTCTCTTTTTGTTTTTTTCATGTTGTGACTTTCTAAACTTAAGCAGCAGTGTGCCACTCAACAAAATGACTAGAAATAAATTAATACATTTATAAAGGTGTCACTGTCTAGTGCATCTATGACGTGAGGTTCACTTTTTGAATTGATTTAGTGAGATAAATTAACATTACATTAACTGACAATCTGAAATGTAGCATTATAAATAAATAGAGATGCACCGATCTGACAGTAATACCCGTCGGTTCCGGTACTGAAAAAAATTCTCCATTGGGTATCAGTGACGTTGTGCCCAATCCATAAGATCTACTCAGTCTAATTCTGTGCTTAGTTCTCAGAGCTTTATTAATTATTTTACATTATATTTAGGATATAATTGCTTTTTCTGAACAAAAACAGGTTTTTGAAATGAACTTTATTATCGATTTTATGTCGGCTGTTCTACTCCTAGTTCCACTGACTGAACAAATTGAAGTTGTTTTGATCGAGCTCGTGAAGCTGCTGGTGTTTATAAATGTGCTGTGCTGTTGCAGAATTATCCAATAAATGTATAATTCAGTATATCAATGCTTAAAAAGAAGAAACATTTTAAGTCAGTTCGGCTCAGTTTTTTGTGTATTGGATTTGTATCAGCCGATACCTCAGATATCGTTATCGGAAATGTAAAAAAGTGAATCGGTGCATTCCCATTTAGAGACGGCGTTTTCCACAGCATGTGAGTTAATCTGTCTGCTACAAAAGTAAAGATAAAAATACTACTTTGTGTGTAAATGCTTGAATTTGATGAGTTTCTTTAATACGTGTTTTGAAAGAATACTCATTTATCCAGACAAAAATTCTCTGGACCCATATTGGTTATATCCATCTGAAAAAACAAACAAAAAAAAAAAAAACACAAAATGAAATAAACAGTTCATAAGAGTCTCTGCTCTTTCTTCTGCTTTGGACTCTTTCTTCACTTTTTCCACATACTAGATTAGTCAAACTCACGGTAAGATTATCATTTTATCCCAAGATTACAATTTCATTAGTTTTCCAATTTGAGAGCATGAGTGATTACATTGTTCAAACAACGATAGGCCTGAAATAATAGCCTGGCGTTATAATGAGTCTCCATGGCCTCCCGGTGAGGTCGTAAATATTCATGACTGAGCCGCAGGTCCACAGGTCAGCGGCAAACGGAGCACAGTTTCCCTGTCCAGACCAAAACATTTTGAGCAGACGCGTCTGTGGGTTTGGCGATAACGAGCCGCAACGAATTGAAACGGATATAAAGTTGATCCCAAGTGTAAAGTCACTCGGGGATCTTTTCCCGCGATTCTAACCAACCAGTTGACCGACTGCATGTTAAACTTTTATTTATTGTGGTGGCTCAAAAACAGAGCAACCAACACCGACAGCATTATGACATTATTGTGTCGGAGAACAGAAAACAATAACGTTAAGGTTTTAATTTCAATAAGGGAGCCACTGTCAAGTCTTTTTTTTTTTTTCTTTTTCTCATGGACAACGAATTGCAACCAGCAGTGTAAAAGTTGTTTACATTATTTTGTGCTTGTGCTCAAAAAATGGTGTTACTACTTCAGAAAGTAGAACCCGTAACGTTCCACAACGCTTGATTATGTTTTTTAATTGATTGTGATTTTTCTAAAAATAAATGTCATTTGTTAATGATATATAGTAAAAAAGATGCTATCTTAGAAACTCCATTGTTAATTTGAAAATGTATTGTGATTTGTCAAAAATTTTTAATATGCACACTGATGATATTGTAATATATTTTTTTGTCCATACTGCCCAACTCTATTCTTTCGAGCTTGCGCTCTGGCCTGACGTGCTGCGCTGCATAAGCCGAGTCATAAAAATTGGTGGGGAAAAAATATATATTTTCGTTAATCAGATACGTTCAAACTGAATCAAACAACACATTTTGAATCAGCCCTTTATTTTAGTGCCAGAGTGAAGCTATAAATAGTGCTGCATATTATGTCACATTGCAATCATCGTAGTGGTAATACTGTGACAGTAAAAATCATTTTAGTGTTTTAAATTTCAAGTTCTTTGCATTTAATTTCATGATGCCAAATATTCGTATAGCATGAAACAACCAGACAACCAAAACAGCAAACGTGTTAAATAGAGAAGGTAGGAAAACCTCAGGACCAGGAGGTCTGGTTCTCTGTGGAGGCAGCTAGTAGAAAAGCACATTTTTACCATAAACCACTTTCTACATCAATACACTGCGCTACGCTAACATGAGCTAACATTGAGTGTTCTTCTGACAGTAAGAACATTTGCACTGAAGAGTGTTGGACGGCAGCCTGCTAGTGCTTCCCAGGACAGCGAAAGGTTCGATTTTTGCATTTCGAGCCAGAAGGCAAATCTGAAAATTCTCCAATTCCAGGCACTAATGTTTTCACAGCATCTTTATTTGCAGCCCTGTTGTTTGTTGTGCATCACTATGGAAACCAAGTAACCAAGGCCTGGAGTTGCCACCACAAACTTTGATCACCACTGATCTGAAATGTAACAGTGTTTGCTGGTTTGGAGCCTCTTTTCACTCTTATGTTTACAACATAACCTGAGGAAATTGCTGTTGCATTGTTTAGTACAATGATTATATTGCTGTAAAAAAAAAGAAAATAGATTTGCTTTAGACAGATAAAAAAAAATACATTATTAAAATTGGCACAGATAAGAGGTTGACAAATAATGAAGTAAATCTGATGGCATATTGATTTTATATGGGCACTACATGTGGAGATGCTTCCCAATTTAAGGAAAACAAAATGAAACAAAAGGCCAAATTATGAGTATATGGTTTTTTTTAATTGCGATACACAAATGAGTAATTGATTCTGTTTGCACTAATTAAAGTTTTCCCGCTGCAGGACTCTCTCATTAGCTCCCGTAAAAAGTGGTGCTTTTCGATTAAAGACACAAACAGGCCGACCCGTGTTTTTAGCATCTTTCTCCCCGGTGACTCTTTAAGTCTGGCGGCCACCCGAACTTTTGTATGTTCCCCTAATTACCCTGATTGTATTGTGCTTTCGAATTAAGTCGCAAAAATGAGTTCAGAGTTCTTCTTGAGGCTAGTAGGGGGCAGGAGATGTGAACCATGGAAAACAAGGGCTCAGGGAGAACGTAATTACTTTTGCAGGTCAAAAGTTTTTTAAGTCGTCTCGTGGGAGGTTAACTTCGGTTAGTCTATTGGCTTGTGTTTTCGCACTTAAACGCACGTGTGTTATTTAAAGCCCCACAACTAATTATAACAGAGGCCCGCGAGTTGATGATAAAAATGAGGAATGCTTAATTCGATTAGGGTGTTAAATTTTGCCTTACTCACCTAAGCTTAGTGGAGTAAAACAGGCACGAATGCACTGCAGTTCAAGTCCGATTCACAAACATTCGTGTTATTTGCAGCTTGCTGCTAATTTAATGAGGGGAAAACAATACAACAGTTTGCAAAACAGCCTTTAAGATTTTACACAAGGCAGGAATTCAGTGTAAAACTCATAAAACCTTTGTGCACATCAGCTTGGAGAAGTTTCAGAGTGTGCATTGTCCCATAGAGGTTTTTTTTTATTTTTATTTTTTTTATCAAGCATAAAGTTAGAGCTTTATGCTTGACAGAGCAATTGCAGAGATACATGTTCATATGTTGGTTTTATAGCATCCAAAGTCCAAGTGGGAGTGAAATCTAAGCACAAAATGTAAACATGAAGCTAATAATTGTTTATTCACACAGACTGTGGTACTGAATGTGTCATGAAACAGTGTGTTCAGTAGTTTAGATACACAAACTGTATCTCTGCATTGACCGGAGCCCTAACAAGAGCCACGCTGATTACAAACAGCGACTGTAAAAAGACGGTTTTCCATGAAAATCAATAGTCATGATAGCAACTTGGCTAGAACTAAGATTTTACAACATTGAGAGAAAAAAAACACACACAAAAAAAAAAAACATTTATGGTTGATTTATGATTTTAACAGTCTTTCACATTGCTGCTTTTTGCTCCCCTGTCTTTTCCAGTGATAATTCAGTTCAGTTAAGTTTGCAGGAATTTGTCCTTTTAGTTTCTGACAAAGCGCCGTCACGTTGTGGTCTGGACTTTGACTAGGTCAACAGATTTTTCCAGAGCTGCGGTCGAAGGCCAGATTTCACCGTTTGGCTTTAGGTGATGAATAGATTGTGTCGCAATCGACTCGTTAATAGAGAGGAGAAAGCCTGTCACGATGACATGTTTTATCCCAGTAATCATTGCTATAAATGATAATATTGTTCTTTTGAGAACATTTTCAAGTAATATATTGATGATGGCTTAAAAATGCATCTTCACTTTCTCAAAGGCTAATAGTCTTTAATTTTGTAAAGAACAATTAACACTGTAACTAGAATGTTGTGTAAATATACAAAATAAAACACCAAAACCAATAAATAAAGCAAAAATAAAAACTACACAATCAAAACCATAAAGAAAATGGATTTTGACGTCCCTGTAAGCAAAATTTCATGTCAGAGTTAATAATCAAATTATTAATCAAGTGCAGCTGAGAAGCAGAACCCTGACTGCTGAAGTTTCTGTATGGACTTCAACAACAGAGTCACATCCAGCAGCTCCGCTAATCAGTAGAGCAAATACAACAACGCAACATGTGTGTAATTTAGCTATTAGATGTGCAAGAAACGGCAAACTGTTTATATTGCAGAACCCGGACAATAATGCGGGGAGACAAGGCTGTAATTTGAAGATGTGGCAAAATGGCTGCTGGAACCAGCTATTTTCTGCCACAACAGAAGTAAACAAAACAAAAAGTGACAGAGAAAAAGCAATGTGATGAAATCCTGATACAGTTGTGAGTTCACCGAAGCATGGGGTGTAGATGTGTCTGCTGAAATGTGATGCGACGGCAGAACATCTGTGAGGAGCTCGTTTTGTCATCACAAGCTGTTTGCCTTGCAAATACGGATGATAACTGTTGAGTGGATTGATGTTTTCCCCCAATTAATGTGTTTTAATGAGAATATTGACATGAAATTTACCCCCAGACGCCGTTATCAACCAAATACACACATGCAAACGAAATCCAGGCATCTCGTTTAATGAGTTATTTGTGACACGGTGGAATGACTGAGTAATGTTTTAAATCTGTAGAAGCGAAGCCGCAAAAAGCTGTGAGAATTATATATAATTATACGCTTATAATTATATGCAAAACCTGTTTTGTGTTTATTTTTCTTTGAATGCTATTAAGTTTTGCTAAATTAATGGATGCATTCAAGCTTTTGTGTTGAAGTGTGGGTGGAAATCTAACCGTGTGCTGCTGCCTTTTTCTGTTTGTTTTTAGTCTTATGTAATCTTGTTTATAAGTGCTTTGTTATGCACAATGTGTGGGACCCTCTTTGGGAAACGAGATGACTCGTGTCAAGGGGTTGTCTTTTGAGCAGATCCCATTAAAACGCTTTCAGAAATGTATTGCTTACAAAACACCAACTTTACCTAAATGCTTTTTACTGCGACCATTTCAGAGCAAGAGTGTTTGTCCTTCAGTCCATGTCACTGTTTAGTTTTTGAACACATTGGGTACAATAGTGAAAAAAAAGTTAATGCCCTAAAGCTCCTG
>NW_006799956.1:3673572-3693875 GCF_000485575.1 Poecilia formosa | reverse complement strand
ATAAATATATAATCATAATCAATTTATTCCATGTTAGTTTGGTGTAAACACACACTATCAATCAAAAGCAGCTTTGTTTGGTCTATAAATAAAAAAAGTTTTTAGTAGTTTTCCAGTACTTTGTTTTTTAAAACATCAGGACAAAAGAAATGTTACAAAACGGTTTTAAATCAGTGGCTCTCTGACTTTTTGTGTCAAGCTCTACTGCAGTAAATATGTTTATGCGTTATCTCATAAAATCAAGGCAAGAAACCTGTTATCCACTGAAACTGCATGGGAGCTTGTTCCACTCATGAGCTGAAATGTTTGGGTTTTAATTTGGAAAAAATGGCCAGAAATGCCTCCAGGACTCAGTATTTTGAGGATATCCTACAAACTCTCGCTTCAAAAATCAAACATGGCCGACATGAATATAAAACGTGGAAATATCTGTAGCAAAGAAAAAAAACTGTAATAAAGTAATTCATCTGTACTTTTGATTATGCTGCTGCCGTATGAAATTACAAAGTATTAATTGCACAGAAACTCTTATTGGCTTGTGTTGCTAAGCTAAATTAGCTTTGGCAAAGAGCATATCAAGTAAAAAATCCTGCTGGTTTTCAAACCTTGAACTGGGAACATGATTAAAATCCAGTGGTCCGTGTTCTGGTCATCTGGTGATTGCTCCAGTTTAAGCTGGAAATTCTCTAAATCTTTTCCCTTTCACTTCTCTTTCGTCAGTTTCCGACGAGCAAAGATGCTTGAACATCTTCTCCTCTTTGGCTGTTGATGCTCAGTAGCTCCACATCACAGTTCATTCATTTGCATTTAACTTTGAAAATAATTGACACCAAAATGTATTTTGAGTGCCACTAAAGGCAGGTACTACCAGAGGTACTTGTACCGCGGTTTGAGAACCATAACGCTTAAATCATCTTCTGAAGTTGCACTTAGAATGAATCAAGAGCTTTGTACCTGCTGTCCTGAGTCGATGGCGGTTAAAAACCAGGAGACGTCGCTGTGTGTATGTGGACGACTGACCGTGCGTTTATCTCGACAGTCATTCATCTGAAGCAGCAGCAGACAGCTCAGTGGCTAGAAACAATTAGCATAAACGCTATGAGTAAAACGGAGAGGGTGACAAACTGGATGTGATCACAGCAAAACTTTGACTTACTAATGTGATCCAATTACAAAGCCCTGCAAAGTCCCTGAAATTATATTTTGTTCATAAAAAAAAAAAAAAAATGATGGCATGTCGTTTACCCTAAGCAGAAAAATGATGCCATGCTTTGAAAGATGCTTTGTGAACGACTTCTATGGATTTTGCAATCAATTTTAACATCAGGCTATTTTACGAAACGGTTCTGGGACGTGGCTGTGGATCACCATCGGTCCCCTGTTGCCACCTCGGTTCCTGCATAAAGTACTTGAGTGACTCCGTGTTGGAACCGGACTGAACATTTCAAACGGATGGACTGGTGAAGCATTTTGGTCCAGACACTTCATCAGAACACGGCCATTGTTTACTGGCAGCTCGGCTGTGACAATGGGCGGGTGTAACGTGAGAAGAGAGACAGTAATTATAGCTCCCATTCAGCGTCTGATTCAGTTTGTGTCTGCGGAGAAAGGCTTCATCCAGTCAATGGATGGAAATTCTTTCTGAATAGGGAAGCTCCCCCCCCCCCAAACACCATTTCCTCATTTAACCCTTGAAATGCCATACCTTACAGTACAAGTGTGATAAATTGTTTGTGACTTTTAAAAAAAAATTCTATCAAGATTGCTGCCTGTGATTTTGGTGAAAGATGCTCTGAAAGGCGTAAATTATACGAGTCCCGACTGAAAGGGATGCTGAGCTAACAGGACGCAGGGAGGAGTCTGTATAGGCTGAGGTGGGGCCATGTGGAGGCTGGGTGGTAGACCACCAGACGTGGGGTAAATGCACTGCAGTAGTAACATCTTTAAGAAGTAAGAACCGGCCTGCAAACTCTGAACTTGGTCTGCATGCTAAGTCACATGGTGAGAGGCAGAGGAGGACCTGCTGCATAGGGCATCGTTGTGATTGCAGTTCTTACCATTATGGTCGACTATCAAGTAATCAATCATGTCAACAACTATTAAATTATTCAATTTAGGCTTGGCCTAATTTAATTAATGTACAGGGTGGGCCAAAAGTTTCCATGCATAGAAAAAATAAACATTTTATATTGGACGAACGTTTTTATTTTTATGAGACTCTGTTATCGCTCCACGTCTTGGGTCACTTCGTGGTTGATCTGCAACATTTCCAGTTTTCTGAAACTTGCAAACAGGTTTTGCCACAGTGTCGTGTGTGTGTGTGTGTGTGTGTGCGTGTGTGCGTGTGCGTGTGCGTGTGTGTGTGTGTGATGCTCGTTACTTGTTTTCTGTTCAAGTTTCGTGCAGCCATGCAACTGCTTCCCGATCCAGCCGTCAGAATAATTTCAATTCTTTGCTATTTTGTCAAACGCATCTTCTTGGGTATCTGAAATATAAAAGAAATATACATTTTAGATTCTCCTATCTATGGAAACTTATGGCCAACCCTGTAGATCTGAATGCAGGTCGTCTCAAAAGCACTCTTCCAATCTTTCTGCTTCCTGGTTTATCTATTTTAATCAACAAGAGATCCTGAGGTGAAGCGTTGACGATGACCAACCGATGCTACGTTGCTGATCCACCTCCTGAGGTAGAAGTATAACTGTAATGAGCCACAAAGGTTAGTCCTGGATTGCATAACAAGTGAGACATGTTGATGTGACAGACAGCAGGTCTGTGGATGTGAACAGAGGGAAACGATGATCTTTCAGTGTCCGGCTTATCTGAGAAATATTTTGATCAGTCGAATCTCAGGCGGCTAATCACAATTATGTTTATTATTGAAGAATCGAATGCACTGAAGCAGCCTGCATGTACATTATGACACAAAGCTCAGAGCTTTAGCCCCCCACAAATCTTCCTGTTGATTTGATGCGAAGTTGCTGTAAATAAATGAATCGGTACAAACTGAAATTTGCACATTTTCAGTTTGTACATTTAATAGGTTGTTTTCATGTTCTTTTTTTTTTTCTTCCTTAAACTTTTTACAGTAAACCACTGACTCCAGCCTCAGTTTTAACCGTGAAATCGACAATCACAATGCAACCACAGCTGCCACTGTTCCACCATAGGATTCATTTTACAGTCTGGTTTTTACAATTTCACCTGCTTCTTTTGTCTTTTGGAAGCAAACATGGCATGTGGTCTTGGCAGGTCGACTTGTAGGATGTGACAAGAAGACGTTGAATGTGTCTTTAATTTGTGCAACTGTGACTTAAAAAGGGTCCAAAAACCAGGAAAGGAAAAAACACCAAGTTCTTTATATACAAACAAACAGAATAAGGGAGTGGAATGCCAAATGTGACAAAAACTACAAGCAGGAAGTGGACTTCAGAGCAGGGCATTCTGGGAAAATACAACCAAAACAAAAATGTTCGACTGCTATAGAATTTAAGTGCACAAATGTTACGGCAATTGCCCGATAATTTGGTCCTGCTGCGCTATGCAGATGGTCTGTCTGCATTGATAAAGACTCCCTCACCTTGGAATGCCACAAGCTTTGAGTGGCAGGGAAGTTTAACCTACTTTTTCTTTAATTCAGCTAAAAATCATATCTAACATTGGGAGCATTAATATGCAATATAAAGAGCAATTAGCCTTCATTGCAGGATGGTAAGAGGGTAGTTTGGTATGAAAAAAAAACAATAAAACAAGCAAGTTGTATTATTTTCTTCCTACTGCATTGGGAACTGTTAAGTTTGTACTATGAGTACCACAACTTACAATCAATACATATTTTATACACCAACCTGTGACGCTGTGATGTTTCCTCATGTTTAAACCCAGGCAATACAACGTTTTCTGACGAGCTTCGCAACAGTTTAATTCATTCCTGTTTTTCCCTGTAACATCCCACCATATTCAATTAATATAATCACTTCCCATTTTTGCAAATCTACAACCCTACTTTCCTACCACATACTGCACAGTTGGTCCCAACAGTGCAGTTAAGGCTAAGCGACTTGCTAAGAGGCACCTCGAAGCCATTGTGCACGCCAACGGGGGAAAGAAAACTTCCTCCTTCGACCAGAATTCCCCAAAATGGCACAACGAACGTGGTTACAGAGAAAAGCTAGTCAACACGGTTTTGGGTATTAAAGATTGTTTTAATTCCAGCTGGTGCTAAAAGTGTCCCTTTTCGTACAGTTTTACTGTTCAACGTCGGCATCGGTGGAAAGAAACCGACTGAACACAGAGTCGCTCATAATTGACGACAGAATTAAAAGACTAACCAAAATTCATTGTTAGATCCAACTCTGTTCCAAACTACGTATTTATTTGGAGTTCCCAAAAAAAAAAAGAATCAAAGACCAAGTTAAATTGGCATCTATGTGGAAAGCGTTCCATATAAAGATGACTGAACAATAACAAAGGGTGAAGCTGCGTTCCCCACAGTGAGTCCTACTGTAAGGCTCGCTCCCTGGGATGCCTGTTAGTCACTGCGGCTATGATAAGTTCTGCTAGATGCCCTGGAGGGGGGAGTGCCATGTGGGTGATGCTTTTGCCTGTCAGGTGGCTTGTGGTGAGAGCTAATCGCATTGAAAATAGAAATGCTTCCTGCCTTGGGACGGAGGGAGGGCGTACAAGAAGCCCCAAGGAGTCAGTCATACATGTGCGCGCAGAGAGATAGCCTAATCTTGTCACAAACACAGGGGGGTAAAAATGAAAGTCCCCACCTATCAGTGGCAAATGCTTCTTCTCACGGAGATGATTTGTAAAAATCAGGCCGGCACACCGTCGAAATTTACCAGGTTTTTTTTTTCTTTTTTTTTTTTTTTCTTGCGCACAAGCTGCTGTTGATTCATAATCCACCTTTGCATACATTTGCTGAACTGGATCTCCTTTATTAAATCACTTCCTCACCCCTTAAATTGCTTTCCCGTCAAGCTTACCAGTTGGAGCCTTACATAACCTCCCCCATCTTCCATCATGTGCTAGTTTCCTCTCTCTTTTTTTTTTTTTAATTTCATTTACAATTTGCAGATTCTGTTTATCAATGACTCCTCCATGTTTTCTGGGATCCGTTTTTCCTGCCAGGTGTGAAAATGTGCCTCAGGTTTGAGCTGTGATTATGTCAAGGTTTTTCAAGGAGAGCTTGCTGATTTTCATCTTACACTGTAATACCTGCTAACCCCCACACCCTCCACACACACGCACGCACACACACACACACACACACCCCTGACTTCACAATTATGTCACTCGAGTGTCCTTGATGCCTTCTGAGTCTCGGCTACACTTCACAGACAACATGTGGCGTCTGCTTCTGCATGCTGAGGCGGAAGGCAGCGGCGTTAAGAGCGATATTCCCCGAGGTCCCGTATATGTGACAAAGTGGCGGGAATGATTTTTTGTGAAGCCCACTGTGAAGGGTTTCAAAGCGAAGAAACAATAGGGCCGATTGCCTGCAGCCGGAACAGCCAGAGGCACGTTTGGATGTGAAGTGGACAGGGCTGGATTTCACTTCAAGAGCTCCGTGTGCTGAAAAGAAAATCACAAAACGGCAAATAATATCAAGGTAGAGGCCTTTAAATGGCCAGTGGTTGACTCCAGCTAAACCGTAAAGCAACAAAGAAATGACTTTTTGGACAAAATAATGAATATCTACCTTGTATTTTACTGTTACATGAAGAAAAGATGCCATAAAGTATAATGTTTTTACGAATATGATACTGCAGAATACTCAGTTTAGCACAGGCTAAAACTAATTTTGTCATATGTGCTCTGTAACCACATTGTAGTTACACCTGTTAAATGGCTGCTTAGAAAAAGGGAACTGGCCAATCACATTGCAGCAACTATTATACGCACGTCTAGACGTGGTGAAGATGATCAGACATTGAACATTACAAACGTGTGCAAAACTTTATCAGTACTCCTCTAATGTCAAACAACCACAACTTCATAATCGTGGTGTTTCCATTAAATAAGAAACGAAATTCAAAACACATGAATAAGTTTGTCCACTCGATAAATCATTTAAAAAACGCACTGCGCCGTCCTCCTCCTAACACTTCCTGTTGTCGTCTTCGTCATTTCCACCAGCAGTAACATCCAGTTGTTGATCATGTGACTAGTGTGAAAAAAGTGTTTCCATTGCAGCTTTGAGAAATGCACCTCAACCTAGTCCAAACACTATATATAGAAAAAGGAGAGTGCCTTCATACATGGTAAGGTAAAACACAACAGAGTGAGACATCAGTTTATGTTTTTCTATTTTTATTTTTATTTTTTTAAGATTCCTGCCAAAAAAAGTGTGGATGTTAGTATTGTCGTTTTCAGAATAAGATAATAGTCTTATTCTTTTATTTCAACATACCTGGTAGATTTAATCAGGCATTGTTCAATTCATTATTTGTTTTTTCATATTAACAGTTGTGTGTCTCTATTTGCGCTGTGATGGACTGGCAACTTGCCCAGTTACCCTGCATTTCACCCAATGACTGCTGTCAATAGGCACAAACACTCTGCAAATATAAGCACGGTATAGACAACAGATGGATGTAAATTAAGAGCTGCGTCCTCATGTTCATTTTAAAGTTTAGAACAACCCTGCAAGTTTTCCCCAGAGCTTTGAACGCTGCACTCATAGAAATATGATTAAATCCTCAGCTAATATTGAAAAATTTGCACCTCTGGCAATTTGTTAGGTTCATTAAATCTCAATCATGTATTCCCTCTGTGAACAGTTATGACCAATCCTTACTGGATTTCCCTGAGTTAATGTTTATTTGCTACTCTGTGCTAGTCTGTCATATGAAATCTCAACAAAGTTACATACAGTTTGAGGATGTGATCTAAGGAAGAGGATTAGGCCACTACAAAAAAAAAATCTCACAATTCTAACTTTTTTTTCTTCAAATTCTGTCTTTTTCCCTCAAAATCATGACTTTAACTAATGACATTTCAATAATGTTGCACAAAGTTTGTGTTTTATTCCCCTATAATTCTTCAAAAAAAAAAAGTCATAATTATGAATAAGTTAGTTTTTGTTCTTAATTGTCTTCCGTAGTAATCTGTCAAAAGTGCGAGTTATAAATATTTTTGCGGTGTAATTTGGGCAACTACTCTTTTAGCTGTGTCATATTTTAAAGCGACCTCGCCCGTACTGAGGCCGTCGAATTGCAGATCGTCGCCCCCCGAGGGACATCAACGTGTCTCTGTTTCAGCCAATCACGTTGCAGATGAATTACAGCAGCGCATACATTCAAACACGTCGCCTTGGATCCGCCGTCTGACTTTTTTCCCCAGCCAGGAAATCAAAGGGAAGTTGCGTCTCCTCTCATTTAAATGTATCATCCGGCTCCATGTGTCTGTCAGAATGTACAAGATCAAAAATAAAAAATAAAAAAAATTGCCAGCTCATTTGACCGTGCCTGGCTTCTCACTCCGTCGGACTCTGTGCTGATAATCACGGCTTAGCTTTCATGATAATTTGATGCAGTGAATTCTACGAGGTTTTTTTTTCTTTTTTTTGATCCGACGCATCAATAATTATGAACCGACTCTGTCATCAGGTATTCCTGTGAGTGCGAATAAATGTAAAATATTGCAGCAGATAAAAAAAGAAAAAGAAAAGGGATTCGAAATGTGAATATTAATAAGATCACCGGCATCTATTTAGAGATTTATTTCATGTAATGAAGGAACAAATTAACTCGGGCGTCCCCGAGCCTCCAGAGAGAGTTCTCATCCAATTCTGAAGGCTGATCGTCTCTCCCCAGCAGAGAGGGAAATGAAGCCTGTGGTTATTTCAGACGGGGAAGTAAGGACATGAAACCCAGAAGTCTGAAATACTGCTGTAATCTGTTGCAAGGAGGGTTTTTCATTCACAAGCTATAAAAAAAAAACCTTCATAACACTGCAGCAGTCATCACCATGGAGCATTTTTGCTTCTCTAATTGTGTCGGTTGTGTTCTGGCTTTAACTCTTAGACTTAATACCAGCTGCTCATGTCTTCTCTTATCAGTAAACACGTCTTGCAACAAACTAAAATAAAGCAGCAACTTCCTGCAAATCAAGACTACAGCCAGGCGAAGAGCAGCGAAGGTTTTTATGTACAGAGTTTAGGGTTCCACGATTCATGTCTGTTGTTTCAGTGCGAGATTGAAACGGTTTCTGGGCCGGGAGTTTTATTAGCAGGATGAACTGCTGAAGGCAGGAAGGAAAAAAAAAAAACTAACAAAAACAAGGTGATCTCTGTGGTGTTTTGTATCTTATAGGTCGTTATCTTCTTGGACCTTCACTTTTTATTTTTGTTCTTTAGTGATGTAAGCAGCTCCGCGAGCAAATATGACTCCACAATCAGGATCCAATTATCAACTTAATCTTATTTATTTGTTTTGTAATGCCACATTTTGTACTGAACTACACCTGAGGATTTCTACTGAGCCAAGAAAAGGCAGCGGTTGTGTAAGAGGTTTTTATTTTTATTTTTTAGTTACACATTAAAGTTCTCTTGATGGCAAAAGAAAAACAAAAACAAAACATTTTAGTTAAAAGACACAGTCGATCTATATTGGTATAAAACTTTATGAGGAATATTGTGTTTTGCTTCCTTTCCCAGGACCAACAATAGTCTTGTAATATTGCTATCTATCAAATTTAAAAGGTAAGGATGGGGATTTTACACAGTAAAATGTAAGTGAAGTTTCCCCTGTTGGTTGTTGCAGGTGGCTGATCATCTGAGGAGGGAACGCTGCGAGGAAATGTGGATTAGGTGCAGAAGGGACCCGGCTCACTCCTCCTGCCTCCCACTTTCCACGCAGTAAGCAGATCCAGCACATCTCCTGGACCAGCAGGCCACCAATTACTACCTGGGAGGGTTCTCAAGGTAACCGATGAGGCTTTATTTCCAAGACGCACGTTTGGAGTGATCTCAGGACTCGACTGGGAAGAACCACTCCTGTTGGCTTAGAGCTCATAACTTTAGGAGTGCTGGCAGAAGAAGTTAAAATGTTATCGACGTTTAAGGACGAGGCTTAAAGAAGCAGAAGAAAATAACAGGAATGTGACTTTTTTTTTAAAGTACAAACTATGCTGGATCCCATATGAAGCGATTGGTCTTTAGTGTCTCGGTCGCAACAACTGCAGCTCCAGCTACTTTAATAAAATTAAGACAAAAGACAAATGGATCCTAAATGTAGACGACGATCCTCGATTACACGATTCTCTTGTGTTTACTTTAACTTTACTTTCTGATTTTCACGTGTTCGGCACTCTTGTTAGACGTAGTCACTGTATTATGATTAGAAACTCAAAAAAAAAGGAAACAAATATTAAAAAGTGGCTAAAGGTCAATGAGCTTCCATTGCAGTCTATTTCGTAGACAACGAAAGAAAAAATCCTCTTTCACCACCCGAAGTTAAAAGCGGGTCAGGTTGGTCGTCCTGACCTGTGTGTTTCACCAAAGACATCTTTTCCAAGCTCAGTTTCCTGTGTGTAATTTCTCTGGTTAAATTGGTTGAGATGGACGGAGCTGGAAGGGGCAGTATGATGCTTGGGGCAATGTTAGGCAGGGGAAGCCTGGATCCTGCCATTTAAGCCGCTGTCATTTTGTCACCTTCCAGTAATGTTGCTGACCAAGTGCGTCCTTTCAAGGAAATTGCATATGCTGATGGCAGTGCCCTTTTTTTTTGTTTGTTTTGTTTTTTTCCACCAGTATAATTAGTCCTCCCATTTTGAAAACGATGTTCACATCATGGTTTGAGGGGTTGACTTTCCTATTGAGTCCTGCTGTAAAAATATGGGCTTGCTAAAACGGGGACTTCTTTTATATGGAGGTAAAGAATGGCTAGTCAGATTCATGCATACATAAATACAGCAAGATAATATTTCAATTTCGATAGCATACAATGCAATATGGACCTATGCCAAAAATAAAGTCTTAAGTTTCACAAGTAACTCTGGCTAAGTCCGACTGCCGTTAGCTGTGTCTCCATTACAAATGTGTCCAAGTTGTGCCACTGCAAAGTTGTCAGGAAAAACACAACTTCGCAATGGGAGTGTTTCCATTAAATAAGAAACCAATTAAAATCACACACAAATAAGTGATATGTCATTAAAAAACACACTGCGCCATCATCCTCCTGCCACTTTCTGTCGTCTTCTTCGTGTTTTCCACCAGTAATAACATCCGGTTGTTGATCACGTGACTCATGTGAGGCGAAAAAAACACAAATTCTGATACGGCCGAAAAACTGCCTTATTCTAGCCATCGCAGAAATGCTTTATTGAAAAACATCACTTAAAAAAAATATAAAAAAAATGGCATGTTAACTTTAAACAAATTGATTTCCGTAATTCCAATTTACGCATATAAGAAAACGCAGCTGTCGACTTGTTGGTCACATCAAAAAATCCTGTGGAATCAAGTCACACAAACTGCTGCAAAATTGAGTTATATGCTGTGTTAATCTGGCAGCCATTACTCAAAGATGACATAACCTCATGCTATGTCATGCAGTCGCTCTGTCTGTACACATGAAGATTCACTCACATCAGCATGCTAAATGCTTAGATTGGCCAAATACCTCGTTATGTTTTCGTGCCAGATGTCTGTGGAGAATTCAGACGTGAAGAACGACCGTTTCACTTTTACACCACAGACTGAGGAACACACAACTTGGACCGGATTGTAAACAGAGACTGTTGCTGCAGATCAACAACCGGTAGCAGAAGACCCATGTACACAGGGATCACTTTCCAGAAAGACAAATCTAGAGTTTGACCTTTTCAGTGACACTTGTAGGTTTGCATTTATGTGAGCACTTCATGAGGGTACTCATAGACTTTCAGGCAGAGAGATAAATTATGCATTTTAGGAATAAATGACCCAGTTTGCCCATAAAAGAGGCAGGTTGAGCTGGCGAATGGTGGACGTAAATATGCCAAGGCTTTCACTGTGACTGAAATCTGTATAATGTAGATTATGTTATCTTCCTGCTTTCCTCCAGCCTTTTTTGATATTTATTTCAGCTCATTTTCAAAAGGCGAACATACTAAAATCATGGTGGAATGTTTTACTAAAGAAGTAGACATTATTATTTGGTAACATCCACCATCTAATTCCTAATAAAGACCTTTTAAAGACTTTCTCAGTACATTAGTATGAAAGGAGAGCTAGTCACAGTCCTTCTCTGTTTTTGCTGTTCAGTTTTAAAGAACGACGAGCCAATATCATCAAAGAAATTGTTTTCCGTTTTGAGATGGGATATAGTTCAAGGTTAGACCCAAAGGACTTTCTTACAACATGTTTATGAATTATTAATCTCCTCTAAATGGATTTCCACAGGTGAACAGCGTAGCCGCAGTTGGTTTCACCTCCCAATTGACATCAGTTGAAAAGCCATTAAAATAAACATTTTCACATTTTACTTAATCGACTACGACAAAGAAGTGCATGAATGTGATGCGACAGAAGAGTTTTCAAATCTTTGTTTACAAAATGAAAATATACGAAATCTACGGCAAGTGGTTGTGTTCAACACTCCAGAGTTAACGGTTTCTAGGATCACCGAAAGTATTTACTAAACCCAGAGTCCTCAATGGGAAACAACGTGCTGGTATTTGAACTCAACTTGTCAGATGAGCTTTTAGCTGTTTGATATTTCAAGCATTGTTCATTCAGATGTTTTATTTTTCCTCCTTTATCCGTCATCTTGATCTCTGGTCGCCACACGTAAAGCCGTGAAACTCAGGTGGAGGGGGCAAGTCATTCATCGACAGCGATGGCTTTCCAGATCGTCATCATCATCAATCACGAATCGTTGAAGGGGGGGGAAAAAAAAGATTAAAAGATCAGATGAAAAAGAGAAGAGATACGAAATGCTGTGAAACTGCCACTTAGCAATTCAGCAGACTGTGAAATACAGGTGAGTCACCTCTTAATTTCAAACACCTGCCTGTCGCTTCTGATGCTCCAGCCGGCCTTAATCTTCAATGATCCCTCGTTACAGGCGGCCTCCTTTCCCTCGTTGCCCTCGTTTCACCGGGCCGTCGTTTTCCAATGCCTGGTTCTGGTGTCTTTACGGCGCCTTTTTGTTCGCTTGGTTCCAAACCTTCCCGTGTCTCCCCGTTGTCACGGCCGCAAGCAAAAGTGACGGCTAAGGTGAAAAGAATTGAGATCTACAGAGTTTGTGTACGTCAGTAATATGTTCAGTGGACTGTAACTCCCTCACCGTGGACGACCGGGCCGCTCCGGCTCTTCGAGGGAGTGAGCAGTGAAAGGAGTGCCGTCGCTTCAGCTCCCTTGTGCCAATTGCTCAAAAATGGCCAATTTCCTGTCTAGGATGTGTGTTCTCACATTTTTATCATCCCCCGCTGTAGTTATCTAGTTGCACTTAGGGTCATCAGTCATCGATGCCGCGTTTAGAGGAAGCCAATGTGCAGTAAAACTGACGGACGGCCTTCCGCATGACTGAAGATGTATGAGGCGCGCAGGCGAGGTGGTGAGGCTCCTTCTTTTTTTTTTTCTTTTTTTTTTTTATTGTATTTTCAGCATTGTCATAAGGTGCCAGGAGGAAAAATAGCATAGCTTACCCTGCTCACTACTAAATAAAGCACCGAGCGTTTACTGATTCAGTGCTTAGCTTGGCCAGTGTTTTCTGTCTTTGTTTTTGTTTGTTTGTTCTTTATGTGTTTGCAGATATTTGCAGTCACTGGAGACAGGAGTGTGGTTTAAAGTGGAATTATTGCGAGATTTAACATCTCAACTGCAGTAAAATTGGATTTAAGATTGTAATTTGTATCATGTCTGACTGGCTTAGATGAAAATTCGAGTAATGATTAGGGAGAAAGTCAGAAAAGGAATAAATTACATAGTACTCTAAATAACCTGAGTGTATTGCTTTGGTTAGCGTTTGCTACATTTACTGATTCTCCTGCTACAGATGATCAAAGTAGCAGTGTTATGGAAAATCAACTTTTTTAGCTTTAAATCATGTTATAATGTTATTCCCTCAGCAAAAACATACCTGGAGTGTTGACTTGAGTCTTTTATGGATGTTTTAGAAATCCTTTAATCTCCATGGCAACCATTCAGCTGTGCAAAATGTCTGGTTGGACCAAGCCCCGCCTTAGAGTTACAGGCTCCAAGCTTCCAGCCTCACAGAACAGCCCAGTCCCACTCAGCTCCTTCAGACTAGTCAGCAATTAGCAAACACCAGGTGAGCTCATTAAGGAGCTACTACTCAATGAAACGCTGGTAAAAATAGAGGAGCCATGTTGTGATGACTTCCTGAAGGCAGAGTTTCAGAAAGAGCAGGAGTTTTTAAAGAGACAGAGGCCCAATTTCAAGGCATTAAATCAGAACGTTAAATTTCTTTTAATTCATGTTTAATATATAGCATTTTTATGATAACATAGTTACTTGATTATACTGTCAAATGGCACTATGTGCCTGTAAAACACATAGTACTGCTCCTTTAAAACAAGGGGTAAAATATTGTGAACCTTGTCAGAGGCAAATTGAACTCTTTGAAACAACAGGAGTTGTTGCTGCTGATCTACCAGTAAATAACAAAAAAAAATCATCTTTGGATGTTAAACCAGGATAATGACCCAAACATATGAAAAAATTAAGACCAGGTCTTTATAAAAGTATTGTATGTAATATCATACGTAGCAGATCGGTTAAAGAAAAGTGTTCATCCACACAAACCCACTAACTTAAACCACTGAGTGTTGTTTTAAACAAACCCACAGGGGGCAGTGTAGGGCAAAGCCAAAACCTATGTCAGCCAATCACAATCCTTCAAAAACAAACTTGACTTCCTGTTTGGGATTAAGCACAGCCAAACAACGTCACAATATGCGACGTCATCACTCCATTATTTGTCGCAGATTGCAATAAGCGGGCCTCTAAATCTCATGTTTCCAATGTACACACACAAGAAGAACTCTCAAATCTTCACTTTGGTTGGACTTTTTATAAATAATAGTTCTTAGTGATATTAAACGGGGTTTATGTGTGAATGAAAGGCCAAATTGCATAAAAATCTATTCAGTTTCCCGGATGTTCTTGCGTGGGCAAGGATGGACGGAAATGGACAACAGACACAAAATCAAGCGTCGCCAGACACTGAATCCTAACACAAAGATAAAGTAGAACCCAGTAAAGATTGTGCAAACAGAAATGGTCAGTAACTGTCCCTCTCTGTTTGACCTACATTGTATAATCTCCAAGACGTCTTCCATTTCGACTCAGCCATCATCATCATAAAAAAATCAACAACCCCGTATTGTTCTGATTTGTTTTTCTACGCTTTATTCCTCCACATTTAAAAAACGTCGGAGTAGCCCAATAAAATCAATAAACGTTGATTTCGCTTAAAGTAGTGCAAACGTTTGAGAGAAAATTGGCAACAAAACTGCATAATCACGCAGCGCTGCGTGTTACATTTGGCAAATTGCTGCAAAGTACACTAATTATTGTTTTAACATTACTACTAACGCCGCCAAAAGTAATAAAACTCACACATTTGAAATGTATTAACATGGTTAAATTTAGATCACAGCAATCCGCTCCTCTGGTGAAAACAAAGACAGATTGCAGTGAGGCAGGTTTCACATTGGCGTTTTAGCCGTCGTCGGGGAACGGCGCGTCACAAGCTGTTGTACTTTCACGCCAGAGAGGAGATCGAATCCTGCCGCACAGCACAGAGTGTGTACCGCATTAAAACCAGGAAAAAAATAAAAAGAAGCGACTCATCATTTGCATAAGAACGAGAAGAGGACACCTCTCCACAAGCTGGAATGAGAAATGTTCCTGTTCGTCATGCATACAAAAGCCCCCGCAACTTGACCTTTGAATTATGAATACCCTCCGCCGCGCAGGGGAGCTGCATCCATGTCAAAGAGACGGAGCGGGAAGGTGAAGCGAATCGCTCTGGGATGCACCAACATCCTACCTGGTTGAAAGTATTCAAAGCTTCCTACTGTCTCAGGCTGCCAATGGTAACGACAGCTGGATTTTAACATAAGATCGTGCGATAAGATCATTGTTGCCCGACTTGCAGGAAGTGGCCCGCATCGTTTTTTGTTTTTTTTTTCTCCTCAACAGCGTGTTTGTGAAATCGAGACTAATGTTGTTTTCACAGGGGCAACACGGCGGGTGCATTTTAAACAGGTGGCCTTGTCAAATTTCCAATGCAAAATATATGAGTATTTCTGATTGGAGGCCATGATTGTATGTTTGCCTGTCGTGATTTTTTTTTTCCCTCGACGAACACCTGAGTAAAGCAATTACTTCAGTTGTTAGAGTCTGTAAAATCATTGACTCGTCATGACTTGAGGCGGCCTGTCAGTCTTTGTCTCATTACAGATGTTTCATTTTTGATTCAGTTTTCATATTCTTTGTCACAGACACCTTCCCCCATTAAATATGTATTTAGAAAGCAAACACCAGAGTTTTTTTTATGACTCCATAAAGGCTCAGAGCATAAGTTCTCCATGTCAAGCTGATGATGATCTTGTAAGAATGTAGTTGTTGACATGCGGAAATCTAATGTTGTTTAAGGTTAAATTTATGTTTAAAGAGGTATGTGTTATGTGTTTTAGAGGATATAATACCATTTTATAGTACAATCAAGAAGCCGTCAAGTTGCCTTTAGTTGTTAAAAACAATGCTACATATATCAAATATAATTTTGTAATTTAACATCTTGAAATTGGGCCTCTGTCTCATCACAACATGGCTCCTCTATTAACCCTTTAATAATGTTTTTTTGTTGTTTTTCTTTAACCAGCATTTCACTGACAAGTAGCTCGTTTAATGAGCTCAGCAGACGTTTGCTAATTGCTGCTGGCTAGTCTGAAGGAACTGGGAGACGGAGCTGAACGGTTGCCACAAAAGATTAAAGGATTTCTGAAACATGCATAAAAGAATGATGATGCAGTCCAGGTATGTTTTTAATAACATTTTAATAAGACGTAAAGGTCAGAAAATGGCGGTTTTACGTAATACTGCCCCTTTAAGAAGTTTATTTTGATGCATAAGAAGAAGTTCTTGGGCTGCCGGCCTATTGTGTTACACATAACACTCATTTACATAAGTTTTGAAAAAAATGTTAACTTCTGTTTGTGTACTCGGTGGGGAAAAATGCCAGGATAACAAAAGACTTTGGATTATATACCAGGAAAAAAAATATTGTCCAATCACCATTTTTAAAAAATCCCACAGTCTTTGTAAGGTAATTAGAATACTTATGCACTTACTTTGCCTCTTCCCATAAAATGTGTTATTACTGATGAATGCCATTTTTATGAATTAGATAAAGGTACGTGCAAAAAGTCCCACCCCTTCATATGTGGTATCATTGAAAAGCCCTAAATGTCCTCTCTAGATACCAAAAGGAATTAATTCAGTAGAATGCAGGGGGTGGGAGATATTCAAGTTTAGAAATGTCCTCTACAGAGGACAAAAATGAACTACTGGTAGGTAGGAGGATATGTGAAAATACTACAACTGGCAAAGTGTCTGTTTGGCTAACAACGCTCAAGTTAGCATCTTAGTCATCTCTAATTCAACATTCAAAGACTTAACCTGATCAACTACGCTGCTCCACTCTGGACAGAAATGCTCTAAAACATAGTTTGAGATTTATGAAACTTTATTCTATTTGTGAAAATACAAAATTTTGCCACCTTAGAGTAAGACAACCATAAATACATGGACAAGTCAAACTGGACTAAACTTTTCTTCACCAAAAGCATCATTCAATTAGAAATGATGACGTTGATTCATCATTTCTAATTGGTTGAAAACAGAAACCAAACTCTGAAAACAAGCCAACAATAAAACATTTTTACGTCCTGTTGACGTAGAGCGGATGTAAAGTCTTGTGTTAAAGCTGGACGTGTTGCCGCTCTCTACCAGAAGCCACCGGGATAAAAAGAGAGAAACACGCTTTCCAAAATGGCACCGAGCTGGTCGACTTTCAAAGCCGTACTGACTTTTTCCAGTTTTGACAGGACACGTTAAATATGCATGCACTGTAAATAATGAAACAGTTTTTCAGGGCTTGACAAGCAAACGTTTTTGGTTGTTCTAACATTGCTTTCCACACGGTTTCTGATGAGAAACTCCCATTTGTTTAGTGTGACGATAAACATGCGGCCCTGGGCCGACAAAGGAAATGCAGAATGGATATTAAATAATGTATTACATTGGGAGACAGCCATTGATTATGTGTATTATAATGAGATAAAAGTAGCAATAACCTAAAAGAATGCCTTTATATGTCCATAAATGGTATGCAAGTTTAGCAACCAATCAAATAAAGCAAATAAGATAACTAGTTGAAAAACCAGGGACATTCATGAATAAATAAAAGCTTGAAATGTTTTTACTGTATCATTTTGGAAAGACATTTAGACATTCACAGTCTTTATTTAGATACAATGAACTTCTATTATAACCAAAATCTACAAAATAAATCACTACAAAATTGAGTCTCTGGTCGGACTGTCTTGGTGAACTCAGAAACCTTTTGCTCTTCATCGCCTCACAACTAGAAACTTCAGCATATTTTATTATTGCATGTGATCGAGCGACACCAAGCAGGGACAAATTCAGAGGTTGGAGGAATATAATACGTTTTTCCCGCCTCCACACACAAGTAGGAGTCCATCAGGCTAGATGAATCCGACTGGGCAGAACTTCTGTGATGGTGCCGCTTGTCTCTCAGGCTCTTCTCTGAGTCGGCACACAGAAGTTGCCTCCGATGACATTATGAGACGCTGAACACGCCGCTTGAAAAACGTGCTTGTGACACGTCACGCAGTCGACATCAAGACAGAATCTGCTCGTTTTTGAACCCTTAGGAAGGAAAAATGAAAAAATGGAAATAATACTGGATTTAAACTCGCATTTATCCTCATGTAATACTGCAGGTTTATATTTTAGTGGTCAAGGTAACTGTATGATCGTTATCTTCTGATAACACTCCCTCCCCACTCGGCTCCTTCAGACTAGTGGCAGCAGCAGTTAGCAAAAGTGAAGGTAACATTGCTACTTGCCACTATGCACATGGAAAATACATACTACCGCCCCTTTAATATTAACTGAATAATCTATTGTTGTTTTTGGTAGCAGCCTGGTAAAGTTTCAATGGAAGTAAAGACAATTTGAATCTTTGACTTTTAGATAAGGTGTTAAAATCCCAAGCCTTTTACGATGGACAACATTTTGCTTATCACAACCATCTGGTACTTATGTAATATTAATCAATGCAATGTGAGAATCTGTACCATCTTCCGTTCATTTCCACCGCGGGGTCAGCGGTCGTCTGCTTGTGCGTTGACCTCAGCGGACAGTTGTCGGACGTATGCGTGTTTGCCGACAGTAGGACTCTTCCGGATTTCTTGTAAACTCCATTTTTTGCTAATGAACAACAACAACAACAACTCCCCAGCCCTTGAATAGACCAAGGAAATGATATATGTATATTTGTAGTCTTGTCAAAATGTTATTGTAGGAGCAAACAAAAGAAAAAAAAAAAAAAGAAAAAACCTCCATCTTGTCATTCACGGCGTGGCTTCAGGCGTTGAATGTAACAGGCCAATTATCTTCATCTCCCTCCCAGCGTTCAAGCTGAGCTTTCATTCACTGTGTACCGTCTGTGGCTCTTGTCTTACAGCGCAGAAACCAGGGGCAACTAGTTGAAAAGAAATAATTGGCTTGATTGCAGAATGGCTAATGACAGCTGCAGTAGCTCAAGGTATATACAGTAGAAATACACTGAATAGAAGAACACACGTCTCAGGTTGAATCAGACCAAATCTCTCTTGTTTTATACCGTTTAGAAAAATAGAAAGTCTTTCTACTTGCTAAACAGAAACTGGGTTAGAGTTGGTTACATTTGGACAATAAAACGTAGGAGAGTCATTTATTTACTACATGGGGTTCCCATGTAATGCTTATCCCGTCTGAACAGGGCTTTAGATGTTGTCTTACCAGCTTCACACAGCATCTTCAAGGTGACTTTGACTTCAGGTCTGAAAGTATGTCTATGAAGTGTCACTAAGTGTTGACGAGGTTTTGAACTAAAACTGCATTGAATATTGTTTGTAAGCTCTTTAACAAAAAGGAATAAAGTTCACAGAGCATATGTCTTTTAGTCCAGTTCAATGTGAAATACTGTCACACATTGTTTTATCCAAATGAGATTGATGGAGGAAATTTTCACGAACCCACTGGCTTAGAAAACTGAAAAAAGGCTGTTTTGTAATTCTAATCACCAGTCGATTCAGATTGTTATTTATTTGCCCACCTAAATACGTCCCAGTAACGCAAAGCTCTTTCTGGTTTCATTAAATCAGGTGTAGTAGTTAGTGGAGGGTCACATGAACCAAGAGTTTAGCTTGATTTTTGTCGGATTCATTTTCTTCCCACGGAACTAAAACTCTGCATCTTTCTTATCCTTTCGTTTTTGACCTACTTTTGATAGAGGAAAGAAAAAAAGATAGATAAATCTATCCCTTCTGCCCCCTCCCCTCCATGAAAAAGCATTTTCCCTTTTCTGTCAATATTGCAGTTAAGAAAATGTCTCTTTATATGCTGAGGCAAAGTAGAGCTAGATCTCTCAGAGCAACAGAAAAAATAAATAAATGTCTGTTTCTGGAAGATTTCCTCTAATCTTTTCCTGCAAAGTGCAAAACAAGTATCCAAGGTCAGCTTTCAAAGTGACAGAGAAGCCAGGCAGAGGCGTTTTTACAAGGTGCAGCTCTGTGGTTAGCGTCAAGCTAACTGCTAGTGCGGCAGCTCGTGAAAGGAGAAACATTATTACTTTTTAAGTGAACATGTTGGAGTACAGGGTGGTCTCGGTAGCAGCGTGTAAACTAATTCAAATAAAGTATTTTGTATTGTTCTAAACAGGCAGCATCACACCTAAAATACTAAAACAAGCTGGCTGAACTTTTCTTTTTTTGTTTTGTTTTGTTTTTGAATGTCCAAGTACCTTCGTTTCTGAGTCCCTCCTTTTTAATGTGTTTGTCTAAACATTTTATTTACCCTTGGTTTTGTCAAGTGCAGTTGCCATGGAAACAGGTCATGTACTTATGTACTGTTTTGATGGGTGAATGCATATGAAAATACAAAGAAGCTCGTCTGTAACGTGAGCCCGGCTGCTGTCAGAGCTCTCGTCTGCAGACGTGTTACTGTCAGACGGCTTTCGTTGTGTGTGTGTGTGTGTGTGTGTGTGTGT
>NW_006799956.1:3659068-3673562 GCF_000485575.1 Poecilia formosa | reverse complement strand
GTGTGTGTGTGTGTGTGTGTGTGTGTGTGTGTGTGTGTGTGTGTGTGTGTGTGTGTGTGTAGCATATAGGCTGCGTTACCGGAGGTGATATTAAGGTTTCCTGAGGGAATTCATCTCTAATGCTTGTGATTTATGCATTAATGGTCCCGTAAATGGAAAATCAATTGCCATTAATCTTAAATATGGAACGGATGTTGTAATTATTTCTATGTGGACCTTATTCAGGAGAACCGACAACAGAACATCGATGTGTTTTTCTAAATTAATGAGATGCCATTTTTGTTATTATTATTATTTTCATTTTTTTACTTACTCCCACATTTATTCAGTTTTTTCGTGGTTATGATTATGGCAGCTCATTTTTAAGTTGTGGCTTAAATGAGAAAAATGTCATAAGTTCTTGCTTTTTGTGAAACTTTGATCTGGCCTTACAAATTTAACATAATTTTGGTTTATCTTTGAGAGTGATATGAAGCCAGAGGAAGAGCATTAAACATATTTTTTGTCAACATGACAAGAAATATCCAAGAAATCTCTCCAAACCAAGTCATTCCAGTTTCAAATCAAAGTAAAAGTGATTATAGAGTTCCCATTTTAGATCTTATGTCTTTCATTTCAATCATCTCCCCATACACTGACAATTAGCACAGTTAGCATGACCATTACAACATCTTTTGTGTGTATTCATGAGAAAATCTGAATTTATACAAATTCAGTATGAAAAGAATAAGACAGAGCATAAAGGCAATGAAACACAAGATTCCACCTAGTGGGGAGCAAAACAGCTGCTCACCAACAACGACTGCTATTGCTTTTAGCGGTCGGGTTATCAACACAACTCTTAAATGTATGCGACATGTAAAAGAAAAAGTGATGCAATGTTTTGCTACTAATTTTCAGCACTGACAACTAGATGAGGTCCAAGCATGTCACATTTCAGAGGTGAGTAAAAAGTTTTAAAAAATAGTAAGAAGTAGGTCAGCTATGCTAGCTTGACTTTGAAAACCTTAACATGAAGACATGCTACAGAATTCAGTGTTTCGGTTCAGCTACCAAAAACAAAAGGCGATCCACACATTAACTCTCTGACAAATCATAAGTAGAGCAATCAGCTAATGAACCACCACTGGAATTCATGCAAACACTTTAATTATTAATCGCAAAATAAACATCAAGCATAAAAACATGACACTGTAATGGACTGAAACTTCTGTTCTTTGTGTGGAAAATGTGTTTTTTAGTATTAAATCCTGATACACATGAACGTAATCTCTGCTCTGTCAGCTATCTGTTGTGACTAAGTTGTTATGGCAACAGGTTTGTGTAAAGCTGACATAGTAAAGCCTGTCCTGAATGCTAAGGCTAGTAGCCCACCGATGACAGTGGCTAAACGGTTTTCATGTGACGATGAGTTGTTTCTCTGCAATTAGCACATTGAGCAGCACATTCACAAGAATGATTGACAGCGCTAAGACCCTCCTCCTGTCTCTGGTTGGTTGTTTTTGGCTGGAAGCGATGCAGTAGTAGCTCAGGGAAGAGGCAGAGTAACTCGACCTTTTCGCAAATTATCTGTCTCGTAGCAAGCTGTCACGTTTGTGACAGTTTTAACAAATATGTAAAGATCATATGTTTATAAAAGTTATATAGTGTAGCTTCAACTTCAAACACATCAGGCAGCTAACAATAAAGATAAATCTTTACTCGTTAACCAAACATTTTGGTCGCTTATTATTATAAAACAATTGGTATTTTTTTTGAGCGTCAATCATCGCTAAGTTACAAATCAATCTGGTAACTTTGCCATCTCTCCTTCTTGGTGATTGTTGGATTTTAGAAATAGGGTTGCCAGAAAACTTTTTTTTTTTCTTCTTTTTTTATAGTAGCTGCTACTTTTCTGCCACGGAGGTTTTGGTCTTATCTCATGTATGCCGCTGCAGTGAGACTCTGCTTTTACGGTGATTGTGAGGGATCAGTAAGTGAAGGTCATCTCTCCGCACCGCACTTGGTGCACTACACTATCAAAAATTATATTACTAGTATCCAAGGTTGGGCTGTAATAGTATTTGAGCTGATTCCATGTCAAACATTGATGGTTTAAACGGATTAGAAATAGGATGATGGAGCACAATATTGAGAGCATGTGTCCGTAAAAGAGCTATAAAGTTGCTACAAAGGAACCCGAAGCACAGGATGAGTAAAAAGGATTTTTCTTTCCTTTTGAGTGTTATCAGAGTAAAAACAATAATAGAGTTAAAAAAAAAGCACACTTTGGGAGTATATTGTGTAGAAACCCCATATCTCCGTAATGGATTGAATTTCTTTTGCATTTTACTTCATTATTCCTTTCAGCGGTCTGCATAAGAGTTCATTAAGCTTTGTTTGTAGGTCCTCACTGACAAATGGTTTTCCATTGAAGTCACTTTGTTTTTGGCGTCTCTACAATGTGTTTATCAGGCTGGAATCCAGAACAGAGTGACAGATTGTAGGACCTCGTTCATGTTTTATGACACTGAAGGACACAGTCTGTTGCTGGTTTGATCCAACGTATTAGCCTGTGGCTCTCTGTGTTTAAAGGTCATAATAACATCCATAAATTTAATGTCAGTCATCATCTTGATTGCATTAGGATTTTCTATAGGCCTTTCATGCCAACAATGTTGTGCTCATTACAAAACTGCAGGCACAGATTGAGCATATTGTTGAAGTCAAACGGAAGAATGGTGAGCTGAATTTAGCCACCATTTTGGAGGTTTTCGTCTGTCACCTTGGGACTCTTAAGGCTGTTGTGGTCGACCGATGACCTCCGGAGTGGCCGGTTGGGATTGTAGTCTTAGTTGTTTAAATGGTGGAGTATTTGGTGTTTCTGACAGAGAATCAAGCTGCTGGGATGCTCTGATGGATCCTCCAGCTGAAACTTATGGGGGAAGCAGTGTGACTTGGGTACAGGTGTTTGGAAGAGTGGAACTGATCATTGTCAACTAAATTTGTTGTGGAAGCATTTTGATTCTGCTTTGTTAGCCTGGTAAAAAACAGCCGCTTGTTGGTCTGGACCATCGGAGAAACGATTGCTTGCTGGAGACGTGACACACGTAACGCAGTGAAGCTTACCGGTAATTTCTTGTGCTGTAAGCAACCATCCTCCATTGAGACGTGCTGAACGAGATGCTTGGTTCACTGTTGCGGGCGACGGTGGTAGGGCGACCCAATTGGTGCATTGCCGGTTCTGTTTCGTTGTGTCTGTGAGCAATTCAGCGTCATCAGTCACGACTTCTTCTGTTCGCTGATTGGCCTGGTTGAAATGGTGCCAGAGGAATTTAGGTCAATGGGAGAAATTCCATTGACATAGTGAAGGGAGATGAGAATCAAGTGGCAAAATCAAGGCAATTACCAGGCTATGGTGTCGTGGAAGGCCATATAATTAAACCATGAATTAAAACCTCTATCACATAACTCTTGCACTTTCCTAATTAGTCAGCTTTGGTTAGCTGGTATTTTAGTTTGTGAGCAGTATTATGAATAAATCAATTAGTCAAGTATTTGCACATACATGTTTGTTAATGAGAAGTTGTTTTGTTTTGTTTTTTTAAGAACATTTACACACTTCTTACTCCAATTTGTTAACCTTTGTTTTAGGATTATATTCTTACATCACAATTATAAAAGCACGTCTTTTATGAGCAGCAAACTTCAACTGCATTCATATTAAGTTCAATGTCTTTCATTATTCTGCTTTTCTAACTAGGTGCACCGGCCGGGTGCAGTGATGTCGGCGCCTTCAGCTCGTTTGGTCTTGTCTCCGCTGTAATCCTGATTAACGTCAGCAGCTTTACAGACAAAAGGGTCATTTAAAGCAAGCCTGAATAAATAACTACGCTTTTGTCCCAAAAGGCTTGCATAGTTTGCCAAAACGTGTAACTTCAAAAAGTCAAAACAGAAATCTCTTAATTGCACTGCCAGTTGAGATGCTGTATAACTGACTGAGTATTTGAACAGATTCATTTTCAGTTATGAACTCGTTAACTTTATTTACATTGTAAATACCATGAAGCATTTGCCTGTTGAGCTGAACTCTGATCATTTCACTCTGTTAGTTGGATGGTTTTGTACCAGACTTTACTGGTTTGGAAAATGTTTGCATTTTAGTATGCTCTTTGAGACTCAATCACACAAAGTCGTTCTTTTAATAATCCTCGTCTGCTGGAAGGAATTGTGGTAATATGATCCCTAAAAGCAACATATGTTTGTTGTAATGTTTGCTTAAGAAGGAAAGGTAAAAAAAAAAAAAAAATTACAAATTTGTGTGAGTGGGGAGAGGAGCAGGTTGGACGAATGAGGAAATGATTAACAGCTGAGATTGAGATAATGGTGAGATTGAAAATAAAGCAAAGAGAAACTGAAACCCAATATAACAATGATACTATACAACTAATACAAAGGATATCCATCCATCCATCCATCCATCCATTTTCTTCCGCTTATCCGGGGTCAGGTCGCGGGGGCAACAGCTTCAGAAGGGAGGCCCAGACTTCCCTCTCCCCAGCCACTTCTTCCAGCTCCTCCGGGGGAACCCCAAGGCGTTCCCAGGCCAGCCGAGAGACATAGTCCCTCCAGCGTGTCCTGGGTCTTCCTCGGGGCCTCCTCCCGGTGGGACGTGCCCGGAACACCTCACCAGGGAGGCGTCCAGGAGGCATCCTGACCAGATGCCCGAGTCTCAACTGGCTCCTCTCAACGTGGAGGAGCAGCGGCCCTCTGGATGCCTCAAAAAAAAAAACCCCAAAAAAAACCCACAAAGGATAAACTAAAGCAATTAAGAAATTACAAAAACATAAACGTAAATAAAACTAAGAGTACAAACACAAATAGATCATATTAGTATTTTTATTTTATCTTAAGCAGGAGATAAATGGAGATAAGAACCATAATAAATACAACATTTTTAATGTATTAATATACAACTAAATAAAATACGATTTTTAAATGATTTATCTCTAATCAAAATATTTCAGCTAAGAAGCAAAATGTGCATCTGTCTAAATCCTGAGGTATGAAATGTTGGATGATGTGAGGAGGTGGAGTATGGACATGAAAGTTGGTGAATAAATCTGGAGAACTTGAAAGTATGAAGTCAAGAGAAACAAACAAATCATCCAAAGCTTTCCTTTACCAAAGCGCCAGCTGAGCAATCGTTTGAGCCTCAACAATAACTATCCATTAATTTGCATTACTTCTCTGTTGATATTTTCTATGACTCACTTTTTTGTCAGCTGTGCTTGTATATTTGTGAGGCAGATTTGACTGCGTGTGCGGAATAAAATATGCCGTTTGAAGAGATTCACCGCACAGACCCGCCTTTGAACGCAGCGGCCCGGCGCTCCTTCGCATCTCTCCTTCCAGGTTCTCACCTTTCCAAATTCATCAGTTTCAACTCCTAAACAAAGTTCGGAAACGAATATAAATGCGGTCTTGGTGACGCACGGAAAAAAGTCAGCTTCAATAGTTAACCTTACTGTTAAGCTGCTGTATGAATCTGGTATTTTATAGGAGAAAAAAAAAATAAAAAAATAAGAAGGAAGGAATCAAGCGCCGCTCCATTTTGCTTTCATAAAGTAAGTGGTTCGGCATTAAAGCGGTCATATTTTGTGTATAATATATGTGTGACATTGTGTATCGTGTAATTGAGCGCGGTTTGTTTCTGTGTGGGCGAGCGGCGGCGAGGTCGGACCACCGCTCACCGACAACCTGGAACACAATACGGCTGTCGGCACCCGACCATGTTCGATCAACAATGGTTTGCCGTAATTGTGCATTGAGATTGTTCTGATGTTGACACTTCCTCAGACATATATATAAATATATATTTGTATATATATATAAATGCATTGTTGAGAATAGAATTACGGGCCTTATTTATCTTAGCCACGGTGGATGCGTATTGCACATTTTCTCTGTCTCGATGAAGCATTTGTTATTCTGAAAGGACATTTATTTGCGTGATGGAATTTGAGCCGCCTGTGTTTGCCGCGTAGCTGTAATCAGTACGGAAAGTGCATCTAATGTTTCAGCGGTGACCTATGGAGGGGAGAGAATGCAGCCAGAAGAACATTTTTCAATAAGCGAGTTTGTTGTTACTTAGGGTTGATGCGTTTTACTATGCCATTTGCCTTTATCTGAAATGCATGAAATAAGTCTCAGGAAGTCAGGAAATAAGATTGTGTTTGTTTTTGTCTCATGGAAGATATGAAATAAACCACATTATTTATTTGAGGCTTTTTCTCAATAAACTTATGAGTGGGAAAGAGACATCCTGAGGCGTCTTTAAAAAGAATCCAGAATTAGCAGGTCATGGCCTGTTTATAGGTGTAAAAAATTCAATTTGATTTAATTTATCTTTATAGCATCAAATCACAACAAATGTTGTCTTGACGCACTGTCAAAATTTTTATTTAAATTCAATTATGCATCCATTATTCCAACTGATCCAGTTAATTGAATTAAGACAGACAAAGTCATGGAGTCACTCCGTCCTGAACTAGCAACAGCAGGAAATTGCTTGTCGTTGACTTTACAGCAATTCCTCATACAGAGCATGCATGTAGCGACAGCGGAAAGGAAAAACTCACCTTTTACATGAAGAAACCTCCAGCAGAAGCAGAACCTGGCTCGGTACAGCAGGCCATGATTTTTTTATGTTAAAATGAATTATGATTTTTTTTTAAATCTGTTAGAGGAGGAAAAGCAATTGAATATTGCTTTTCTGATGTTGGAGATCAAAGAGTATTTGGGGAGGGAACAGCACCTGTCAGTGTGAGACCTTGGTCAGCATCGCCTCTTCTTTAGCCCACATCTAGTCTCCATGGCAACCAGTTGTTTTAACACTGCAAAGTTAATGTCTTCCCACTTTCCTCACATTACAGCCAAGGATTTATAAAAACACAGCAGTCTTTTACTTTCTGTTGTACAAAACCTGTTCTGGGTGTTTCATTTTGTTGTTTTTTTAATGTGTCATGAAATGGCTTTCATTGTGAGGTGGTTC
Source organism: Poecilia formosa (assembly GCF_000485575.1). NCBI lineage: Eukaryota > Metazoa > Chordata > Actinopteri > Cyprinodontiformes > Poeciliidae > Poecilia > Poecilia formosa. Next base: position 3,666,529 of record NW_006799956.1, on the reverse strand, counting down.
TACATGGTCAGCTGAATTTCTACTTTTTTGAACATGTCTGAGTAACGTTACCAGAAGTGAGGCGCTTGAAGACAGGTGTGATTAGATTAGCTACTGTACAATCAGCTACGACGTGTCTAGACAGGCTCATATTCCAGTATAATAGCAATCAGAATATGATGTAGCATATTTAAAGCTCAGACGTGGAAATAAAGGGCTGCTTATGAAGTCGAATCAGTTTCTCCAACATGGAAAAAGCTGCTGTCTAAGTCGTAAAAGTAATTCGTCTATGAAGTTCATTTGGTATAATTTTGGTTACAAACGCTTCAGTGTAGGGTTTTTTTTTTATATAAAGACATGGAAACCATTAAATTAATGAATGAAAGATGACACATGGGGGGTTTAGATAACCACATCATACTGTTAATCTGCTTTAAGATGAATGAATCCATTGTTTTCCAACAAGCAGTATTCAACTTTGCATGTCTCATAAAACTTTGGCCAATTCTCTATCTTAGCATATTTTGCTTTGTTTCATAGATCTGCTCTGGAAACTCTGATAGTTAAATTTAGGAATGTCATTACAAAATGTCCTTGAATTTGTGCTGGAAGATCCAAGAATATATATTTGCCTTTGTTTTATTGCTTGTACAGTAGGGAAAAATAATTAGGATTAAGATATAAACAGTGAGTTTTAGGTTTTTAAAATAAAGTTGCCTTTTAATTTTACCTTGACTGGATTTATTGGAACCATCTTGTCAGGTTTTTTAGGATTCAGTTTTCCAGAGTTTTACCTTTACATTCACTAGAAAATGTGGTGGAATAAAGTTATGTGGCTTCATATTTTAGCTCAATTTAGCAAATATGAATATTTGTGTGCTAATAAAACCTTTTGTTTATGAGAAGCCTTGTATTTTATGTATTTGTTCTGGTACGAAAGCAGACGTTCTTACTTTTTATAAAATTCTCTATGAATTCCTCCCTCTGTCCCCCTCTCTGTTTTCACATAATGGTACGATCCCATGTCCTCATATCTGATTGGCCTAGTGGCACAAAGTTTCTTTGGATGCTACCAATCCAAACAAGCGCAGAGCCACTGAGAGGGAGAGCTGAGCAGCCAGAGGAAAAATAAAACGTGACCCGGCTCTGGCTCGATAGGAATCTGTTCTCTTGGTTCACTACGAAGAAATTGCTAAACAGACAATTGGAAAGAGAATAAAGCTCAACAACATTTTCCTTTGACAGTTTCTATCCAGTTTTGGAGGTGACTGAATAAAAATTGCAGACCGTCTCATGCGTGTAAAATAAAAGTTCATTTTCAAGACGATTACTTTGTGTACCCATGTACCGAAAACAGTTGATTTTTCCTTTTCCTTTACATGTGAAGCACAGTGTAAAATAACAAGCACTTCTCCTTGTGTGTCTCACTCACTTACACATCGAGAGGGTCAAACAAATAACGGCTAATATTCAGCCCAGCAAGCTTTGCTTATTGCCTTTCAGAGCAGCAGCCCATTTTCTCACAGAATGCTAGACGGGCGGAAATAAAAGAGACAATGATCACAGCAGTATTCCTCCTCAAGGTCAACAGTACACGTGTAGGAGAGAAACAAAGAAATCAAGAAATTGCTTCTTCATCCCAGGCGGCAGATATTTTGAAGAAGGGAAGAAAAAGAATAAAATCTTTAACATTTATTGCTTATGTTTTGCTTCTAAAAATTGCAGTGGAGAGGATAGCTCGCCAGAATTAAAGCAAAAACTACAACGACTTCCTGTTTCTGCCGACTTTCATTAGACATCAAGCGGAAGCTCGCCGGAAGCCTCCAGAACTGGCGCAACAAAATCAAAGTTGCTGATGTTTGAACAACTTGAGTGTCTGTTAACGAGGAGCTTAATTTGTTCAAAAATTACTACCTGAAGCTTTTACTCGGGAAAAGCCGCACGTCTTTTTGTTTCTTACGGCCCCGGAGAGCGGCGGAGTGTGCCAGTGTGACAGCTAGACAATGACTAGACCCTAATTGATACTGCCAATTATTCTGCCAGCAACAAAGCGTGGCAATGTACAGTGAGCAGTACGTTGGTTTAATTAGAAAAGGTGTCCTAGCGCTACAGTTCCAGGGAATTTGACGAAGTGAAAGCAGCCATTGCTGGAGATGACACAAGACACAGATGAAATAATATTCCATTAGAGCCACAGAGAGGGTCCTGCAAGCTGGGAATGTGAATATAATCTGCCACCGCTCCTGTTCTTACAGATAAAGCACTTTCCACGGCCAACCTTTATTGGTTCTCTAGTGTCTTGCAAAAGATTTACAGCCACGGTTTGATGAAGTTTTGGAGGATTGTAAGTGATAAACCAGCATGAGGTGGCGCACAATCGTCGAGCTTAAAGATTTAAAAGCGTTTGTTTTCGACTGCCTTCGTTCTGATACCTGGAAATGAAACCAACCACCTATAGAAGTCATCTGAGTAGCAACCTGCATGCAGATTAATCTCACGATGAATCCATCTGGTTTATGAGGATGCCAGAGGTTTAACAGAGAACGTTGTTAAATATTATCATGCTGACCGAAAACATACAGCTGACAGGTCAATGATAAAGTTGTATCAATCAATCAATCAATCAATCAATCAATCGATTAATCAAGTTTATTTGTACAGCGCCTTTCAGCAACAAGGCAATTCAAAGTGTTTTACGTGAACAATTGTTAAAACCTGTAGCAGACATTGTTGAAATCATAAATACATCCTGTATGTTCCATTTATTATGGGTCAACAGAGGTTTCCTCTCTATGAGACACTCCACGCTCTAAACACCTGGAACAGAACGGATATGGTACAGATGTGGACCTATACAAACATGGCAACCAAAACAGTTAGCTTTAGCTTTAGCATATGTAGCTAATAATATAATGCACTGATAAGAAAATTTGAGCCAGTGTCAATATCCAATATTAATGATGCTGTCATGACCCATACCCGATATTCACTGACATTATGTATATATATTTTACCAGGGCTGAAAAATATATAAAGATGCAAGCATTTCGTATCAGTTGATATTGATAATTATTGATTAGTTTTTTTGTTGTTTCATCCACAGTTTTCACTCCATGTCATTATTTTTTTTTTATTTTTAACCAGTTATGAGGCCTGGTGGCCCAAACCTCAAACTGCTGCTGCGCAAGTTACTCAACAGGTTGTTGCTAGGTAACCAAATAATGAGTGAGTTAGTTAATGCCGCTCACCTAGCTTAGCTTTCCACACCTTGACAACAACAACCACATCACCACTGCTTCTGTGCTCCACTTGTCCCCGTCACATGACCAAACATGACACCAAATAACCGACCTCCTCCTCTCTCCCAACAGAAAACAAACGTCAAGATTGAAACAAATATCGGTTGCTAATATTGACTCAGTTTTAAGTGTTGGACCAATGCCGATGCTGGTCTGTATTGGGAATTGATGTTTGTAGATGCTCTTCATTCAGGCTGCGTTACAGAAATGTGGCCAAACATTCTCAAGTTGCATAAACCTGGTGGAGAAAAAGTTGAGCTGCGCTGCCTTTCACTGAGTGGACTCGGAGCAGAGCAAGCTAAATACATACCAACGCCACACTTTTCAAACTTTTTCTTATATCCGTTTACATGTTTACTCTAAAAATGCGGGGGAAAGTCCCAGGGTTATGTTTACTTTTGCAGTGAGTCGTATGAGCTTGAGGACTTCTTCCACGTCTCTGCTGACGCTGAAACGAGCCTTCAGAGAGTACGTGTGTTTTCGTTCGTGTGTGGGTGCGTGTGTGTGTGTGTGTGTGTTCGCTCGCGCTTCTTTACAACAAAGAAACGCAGTCTTGCTAAAAAGGCATGGAGCAGCTGTTCGTGGGAGTAACTAATGTGTACCATGTGAGGAAAATAACATTAATTGCAACAGAGTCATTTACCCTCTACTGAGAACCAATTTGTTTGGTGTTGTTTTCCTACAACTTGAGGGATGGTTTCTCGATACTGGAAACCCGGGTCGCCGGGTGCAGAAGTGCGGCGGCAAACAATGTACCTCCCTCCCCCCCCGTATGCCCCGTCCCTCACACACTTCAGCCCCACACACACCCTCTACCCAAGTGTGAGCTAAAGGTGTCTTTATAATCTGCTTGGGGAATCTTTGACCACAACAAGGGCACTGAATCATTTTCGCAAAAAGAGCGCCCATCAAAGGAATCATAGACCAAATGGTCCTAATCTCTTCCCCCTCTGCCCACGATTACTCACCGCTTTGGGCGCATCGCAGTAAGAAGGTGAAAGCAATGATAGATAATGGTACTATCACGGGAATTACATTAGAACCCTTTGGGACTTCAAAAAGAGTTCCTCACAAAGCCAATTATGCAGCCTGTTTGTCTCAAAGCTCTCTCGCATCACAGCGTTGTGTCAATAACCTTTAAACGGAGGGAAGCACTGAGAAAGACCTAAGGGGGCTGGAGGGGGCGGCGAGAAAACGGCAGCTGCAAGGTCGCATGTAGACCTTCCCGCGATGCAAAAGAAAAAACGAAAAAAGACTCTCTCCATCTGGTAAGTCCACACTAATTGCGAGGTCACTTTTAAGACTGGCACGGGTTTTACAGGCCGAGGAGTAAACATCAAACACAATGGGATGAATTACATGTTCAGGCTTCTAAAAGCCTCCGGTTTCAATTCCAATTTGGCTGGCCGTGCGTAGCGGAGTGTTCCCTTCAATCAGTTCAACGACTCTTTATGTCTGCCTATCAAGACCACACTCTCCATTGTCGTTATGAATAATTCCACCCACCTATTTCTTTATATACTGCACAAACAAACTACTTCAGCATGAAAAAGTTCACTGCCATTCACTGAAAAGCCCCTGATAGGAACGGAAGTGGCAGACGGTGGGACGTAGAATGACGAGTCGGAGTGCGGGATCGCCGTGTGAACGCGAAGCCGTCGTTTCCAGCAGTTTCTGGCAGACATGCTTTATTTTCCTTCACAAGAATAAATGTTTCATGGCTTGAGATTTCCCAGCAGGACAGAAAGCAAATTTACTACCCGGGGAAATTTAGCGTGTCGTTGGAAATCATAAACGGCACCTGTGGGAATGTCCAATTGTGATTTTAATAATGACCAGAGTTCTCCACCAGGAGCAGCAAATCCATGCAGAGTTTCCAACAAGCGTCCGCGTTGATAACCGAGGAGACGCACGCGGCGCGTGGTGAAATGTTTTCAGAGCTCTCGGCACACACACTCACACTTCATCACATTGTGCCCACGAAGCATCAGCGTTTGCTGTTAGGGCTATTAATGTGGCAGAGCCACTAAATGTGAAGCATGAATATATGAGAGAGAAGAGGGGAGAGTATTCTTTTTCATAATTGTTTTACAAGAACATATTAAGTGCCATGTATATTTATATGTAGCGCTCTATATGTTGCAATAGCACCAGAGCAATCAAACGCCATCACTTTTACCTGCTAATAAAGTTGTGGGTCTTAGCGGTACGCCAATAACAGGTTAGTATTTGCGATTTTTTTTTCTGTGGAACATAAATTCAGATTATTTAAATATACCTGCTTTTGGATTTTTTTGTAAAACGCATCTAAAGTAACCAAAAAAAAAAAAAAATGCATTTTGAGGAGCTGAACTTCCAAGGCTCAATGCTACTTGACATGCTATTAGCTAACGTTTGCGAAGCAGCCAATCCAGAAGCTAATTTATTTTAGACTGATTGGCTGCTCCCCCAAGAGCAGAGATAAGAAAACTGCAGATTTTAGCTTCGGTGGTAGCACTAAAACAGTTTCCTTAATATGTATTAATAAATATTAAGGTTCTCAAACTACTGAAAGGAAGTATTAAGTAATTTTAGAGGGTGTCTCAACTAGTATTCACGTATTTTAGCTATTTTTTCTTAGCTAACCACCATGAATGCCAGGGGTCCACTGTGTGCAGCACAAACATTTATTTATTTATAAATTAAAGAGGTAAAATATTGTCAAAATATATCTAATTTTTAATCCAGCTCTGTTTCTTTAAAGGTACAAGAACAGCAGATTTAGGGGTAGGGCAGATTTCACTTAAATACTGGTCTTCAGCCCCCTTCCTGTTTATGAAGATTTAAAGGGGCAGTATTATGTATATAACAGGCACAAAGTGCTACTTCATAGCACAATAAAGTAACTATGTTACCATCAGTTGTAAAAAAAAAAGAAAAGAAAAGAAAAAAAAACTCTGCAGACATTAAACATAATTCAAAAGAAAATTTACTTTGCAATATGCTGTCTTAAAAATTGTCTTTTATCTCTTTAAGAAGATCCTATTCTTTCCGACGCTCCTGTTTGCTGTTTGTTGCAGCCACTAGTCTGAAGGAGCTGAGTGGGGAAGGTGAGGAGGAAGGGGCTGCTTTGTGAGGCAGAAACGTTTAGCCACCCATGAACGGTTGCCACGGGAGATTAAAGGATTTCTCAAACATGCATGAAGGAATCAAAAGCAACACTCCAGTTGTGTTTTTGATGAGGGACTAACATTATAGCATGACGCTAAGCTAAAAAAAACAAAAAATGTTTACACAGTGCCTCCCGCCCTCTTAATACATTCACACAGAACAATAAAAAAAAAAAAACACACAATGTCAGTTGACAGAAACGTTTTACACCTCTGACAAAGCAGAGGTACAATGTGTGTAATTGCACACAGTACGCCGAGCCCGCCTTTTCCCAATCAATCGTTCAGGAGACCTTTTAATCTTGCAGCTGTGGCTGTGGCTCGACTCCAGCTGGGAGCAGAAAGTGTTTATTGCCTCTGGTACCAGTAGGACACTCACAGCGATCCGTCCCGACTGTAATGTTCAGATTCTCGCCGGCGTTGTGACAAGCGCCTTTTCCAATAAGTCTTTTAGATAAGACTAAAAGAAGCCGAAGGAACTCTATTTTTGTCATAGATTATCTGTCTCGTATCATACCAACAGTTTCAAAAAGTATGTAAAAATTATATTTAACCTCCAACATGATTTCTCTCTTTTTTTTTTGTTTAGTTTTTTTCAAATTTGATATCTGAAACACAGCCAGTTCCAACCTATTTTTGCTAGTGAGACAAAAACGGGAAATTTTCCTCAGTTTAAGCGAATGAAGTGCACCGCAGAAAGAGCCGGCACGTCTGTAAAGTGTTTGAATGGCAGCCTATTAAAAAGTTTGCGTTGCACGGTGCGCACGCTGTAGTCACGCTTTGGCAATTTGAATGCACATCAGAAGACATAATAGCTCAACATGTTCCTCTGCCTGGCGTGTGAGCCACACTGCTTGTCTTTAGAGAAGTGGGTCAGCATTAAAGCAGGAGATTTGTTTTTCCTTTCTTTTTCTTTCATTTTTTTTGGCACTGAGACCCTGCTTTTCTTATCCAACTGAGTCACACATTTGTTTCTGTTTCCTATTTCCATATGCAGCACAATATGAAACGCTCGCCAGTGTATGTGTATATAT
>NW_006799956.1:3649998-3658808 GCF_000485575.1 Poecilia formosa | reverse complement strand
CCCCCCCTCCTTTCTCCTCTTTTAATTAATCCTCTCTCATCATCTCCTTTATGATTGTCAGTCATAATTTTCGGATGGAAATGCGGCGCCACGGGGAAGTTCCCGACCAGGAGAAGACACCTGCTACTTTAATAATGGCTCTTCTGAGGCAAGAACCAGTTAAAATGAGGAAGGTGCTCCCACGGTGAAAGCCTTTCATGTTTGACAGCTACTTCAGAATATTTCAACCCGGAAAAAAATCAAACTACCGCCATATTAGATTTATTTATTTGTTTTACATCACTGCCAATTATGGTTTGCTCATGTTTGCATGTCATAATGATGTTTTTGCCTTTTGCTTGTGTTCCCCTTCACTGTATTATTGTGTTGTTTACTTAATCAGACCCAAAGTTAGAGCAGCTTTCGGGGTTTTTTTGTTATAGTTTAGTTTTACTTCTTTGTGTCTTTTTGTTCGTTTTAATTCAGTTTATTTGAACTACCTCATACAGTCACCAATTGAGAAAACCACTAACAGACGTTGCATTTTGTCAAACGCCGTCATCAAAAGTCATCAATACACATCAAACATGTTGGTCAATGCTCCAGTTATCATGGTCCAAAACCAACGCTGTGTCAGCTGGACTTTTAGCCTCGATTTAGAGGAACTCGGTGTTTCAGCTGTTCTGCAGTTTTCTGGAAGTTTGTTCCAGATGGAAATTCATGTTTACCGTCCACAAAAACCCAGTTTGATTTAAAGTTTTCTATGACTGTTGGCTGCAAATGAAATAAATCGACAGACGAAACCGAACAAAACCCCAGTGGAGTGTGCACTTATTTCTCTTAATGCTGATGCATTTAATTACAGGCTACTCTAATGAGTAACGCAAGATGGAGTTTGCTCACTAGAAATCTGTTTTCCCAGCACATAATTAAGCGGTTAGTGATCCTCTTATCCCCACTAGTGAGCACCAACAGGTATAATTGTCCTCTTTGCCGATACTGAACCCAGCTTGGCCCTCCAAACAGCTGGAGAGGAGGGGGCTTTGGGGGGGTCACTGTGAAGTTTCCTGCGTTGCTTCTGGCTAATCAAAGCCCGTTCGTGGCTGAGTTCATTTCTACTTAATTAGCGGGTGGAAGAAAAGTCGGGCTCTCTCTGTCGTCTGACCCCGCTGTTTCTTAAAGGCCTTGGCGGTCACTTTCAGCATTGGCTTTTTGTCACCAAAGGAAAAGAAAAAAAGGCTAATAACGAACCTCTATTCACTGTCGCACACGAACGCTGCAAAGGCAGAGCGAGCGGCACAAAAAAGCAGCGGCGCGTTGCCCCCCGAAACACGGCCATAACCCCGGAACAAACAGCGGCGCTGGGGAGAAATAAGAGAGAATTTCCCCGCATAATAAATGCAGGGCGGAAATTATGGCAGTTCAACATTCACAATGCCGCAGCCTGAATGTGCCGCGTATCACATTCAGCCTCTCCGCACGCTGGGCTGTGTGTGCGCGTCCCAAACGTTTATGCGTTTGGTAACTTGCCACGACAGAGTAGACAGGTCGGGGAGGTTAAACGGATTTATTTGCTGTCGGCTGTTTTCTTTTTTTTTTTTTTTTTTTTTTTTTTGCTTTGCTGATCTCCATGCTTCTGTGAAATTGCTTTTGTATTATGGCTGTACATTATGCGTTCTGAAAGACGGCTGGAACAAAGAGGCGGCAGTGGTGACACCTGATGTTCCTGCTGCTGCTCGTTGCTTTTGATTAATATTAGGCAAACCAGCCGCGATTAATGAGGGCAGATCGTGGAAGGTGAGCTCGGCACATTGACTCCAGGGTTCTGTGGTGTTCTCTGGGCCAACCGGGCCAGCCACAAGCAAATATTTTCTTTATCAATTTAATTCGGTAACCAGTTTTATGATTAATCTGGTAATTTAAAGGACCGACTTTCCTGCAGAAATGGGCATGTATTTAATTTTTTTGCAGTAAACGTTCACATGTATTAAATACGACAACGTAAAACAGAAAATGATGATGATGCTTTGACTAGACTTCCTTGTTAACAATTTGCATTATATATCAAATATGACTTAAGATACATTTGACTTTGTAATTTAATGCCTTCAAATTGGGCCTCTGTCTCTTTAAAAGCTCCTGCTCTTTCTGAATCTCCGCCTTCAGGAAGTCATCACAACATGGTTTCTCTATTAACCCTTTAACAATGTTTTTACCAACGTTTCACTAAGAAGTTGCTGCTATAATGAGCTCAGCAGATTCTCAGTTCCACCATGTGTTTGCTAATTTCTGCTGGCTAGTCTGCAGGAGCTGAGTGGGGACTTGAAGAGGGAGGGCCGCTCTGTGAGGCGGAATCTCAGAAGCCTGGAGACTGCAACTTCCAGGAGGAGCTTCGTCCTCGAAGGCGGAGCTAGGTCCAACCAGGCGTTTTGCACAGCTGAATGGTTGCCATGGAGATTAAAGTATTCCTCAAACATGCATAAAAGAATCAAGGCAACACTTCCTGTGTGGTTTTGATGAGGGAACAGCATTATAATGTGATGTGAAGCTCAAAAAGGTTGATTTTATAAAACATCGCCCCTTTTAGTATCACAAAGTGAAATGGAAAATGATGACGATGTCATTGACTGGGTTTCCTTTTTAGCATCTAAATATGCCTCCATTATGACTTTATGACTAATAAATGAATTTGTTCCACATTGCACTAATGCATTCAGAATAAAGATTGTGGGGGATTTTCTACATGCGTCAGTATAAGATAATTCTACTAACTTATTTGTTTTAAGGCATTTTGCACATCTATAACCAGGGCTGCCAGCAGATTTGTCAATAAATGGTTGAATTCCAGACTCCATCCTGAGTCTCTGAAGATCTCAAGTTATTCAAAACAATAAGAGAGTAAACAAATATTTCCCCGAGGGCAGTCAGTGAAACAGGCCCTCCCTTTTTATTTTCTTTTTCTCCGAGTGGTAAAAATTCAATCCAGCTCGCATCTGAAACGTTTCCAGCAAATGTTGACAGAAGCAGCTTTGTTTGTGTGCGCCTCCAACAGGCTTTGGATCGCAGTAGGTTGCCCGTCGCTGGAACGAGCATTGTTGTAAATCAAACAAGACAGAGCTGTGGATTTGTGGTTTCTCATTTTAAAACTTTGTAATTAATAAGCCGCGTGCCATGTGGCGCCGTGCTGAACTCGGATAGCAGCTGGTGCAACTCCAACAAGGTCAGATGAAATTTTTAAAAACTTCCGCCCCCAAGCCCCCGGCAAACGGTGACAAAAACGCAGCCGAGGCAACGCAACTCGTACCTAATTAAAGAATTTAGAGCTCATGCCATCGTTTTCACCACACTTCCTTTTCTCACTCTGTTCAGGCTTGTGTGACCTGATGACTGCGTTCATTTCTTTGACTGAAAATAGGAATTATTTGAAAGAGCAAGAATAAAAAAAACAAAAAAAAACAACGAGAACCAAAGTCTCATGAGATCGTGAAGTGGAAGTATATCCACTTGGAAAACTTGAAAAAATATTACCGCATAAAGAAGCCAGGAGAACTGTTGTCTGAGAACGAATAGTTTGGAGACGCAACAAACTGGCACCCTGCTGAAGGATTTAAAAACGCTCCAATCTCCCCATTATTCACCGTCTGGATTGACTCCTTATAACCAAATTCATAATCCAAAAAGCCTGAAATTCACACAGCATTTAGGTGGTTATAATTTTGACTTCAACGTTTTCACTTTTAATATGCAAAACATGACAACAGAATGCGCTACATTATTAACAAGCCATCCAGGGATGTTAAAATATTTTTGTTTTCCTGCTTTATTTGGGTTGAACTTTGTGGGTTTCCAGCGACATATAGCAGTGACAGTGATAAGACACGTTTTCTCTCTTTAATTCAACTCAAATTAATCCATATGTTGTCAGTTTTATCAAACCACTGTGTTGTTTAATTCCACAACTAAGTCAAGACAGGTTTATAACGTCTAATATAAGGGGCCATCATTCATTTAGCTCAGACACAGAGAAAAGAAACAGTTACAGTTGAAGCTAATTGCTATGGCTAAACATTAACAATGATCATTTTAAAGGAACAGCCATTGAATTAACAAATAAAACCCAATCACCTCATGGTCCCAACATCCTTTTTTCATAATCATGAGGTAAAATGGTTTTCTAATAGAAAGACATTTGTTATGTTTGTCAGGTGAAATCTTTTCTTCCTCCATTTTGCTCACTCACATTTCCTGATATTTTGCCTCTCACTGGACTGCCATTGCAATCATTTTTTTTAAATTATTGATTTACAAAATTAAAATAGTTCCATCACAGCTGTATTATATCATGCAGTCTCTATCCAGATTGCATCTCGTTTTGCAGATATGGCGGTCACTTCCTGTTTTTAAAAAGTTTATTTTTTATTTTTTTTTATTTTTTTATGAATTTTCTGCTTAGAAACAGAGAAAAGGCTAATTAATGTTTTCTGTTTTCCACAGTGAGAGGCTTTATGGCTCCACAATGTTTGGCAATCTTTAAAGCTGCAGTATGTAATTTTTATAAAAATATTTTTTACATATATTAGTTGAAACTGTCACTACATCATCACAGTATGTAATGAGAGATATAATCTGTGAAAAAATAATCAGGCTCCTCTGCCTTTTCTCACTCATTCAGTTTCTCAACAACCAATCAGAGCCAGGAGGAGGGTCTTAGCGCTGTCAATCACGCTGATCATTCTCTCTGCTATGCTACAGCTTTTTCTTATAGCAGTCTGTTGTGAATGCTAAGGCTAGTTAGCATAGCCACCGCATAAAGTTTTCCTGTAATTTCTCTTCCATTAGCATACTGAGCAGCACTCACATAGATTGATTGACAGCGTTAAGACCCTCCTCCTGGCTGATTGGTTGTTTTTGAGTGACGTATTTCTTCAGACAGCAGTAGTAGCTCAGGTAGGAGGAGATGGATCTTTTCCCAGATTATCTGGGAAAAGATAATCTGGCATGATTATCTTTTCATCAAGTGTTAGCATGTCATGCTAACACTTTTAGCATGACATGCTAAAAGTGTTAGCATGTCATGCTAACATGACATGCTAACATGACATGTTAGCATGTCATGTTATGACATGCTAACACTTTTAACAAATATGTTAACATATTTTTTATTTTTTAATAAAACATACTACAGCTTTAAGATGGGATTTTATTTTCTCTTTACCTGACAGTGGCGTAAATGTGTAATTAGCACACTGGGGTTAATGGTTCTGGCTCGCAGTGTTCACATGTTCTTGAGTCACCTTGAACAAACTCAAGAAATTTGCTCTGAGCAAATTCAAGCGTTTGGACTTCACCGTCCTTGTACAGGATTGAAGAGCAAGGCTGTCAGTCATTTATTTAGCACCAAAACACTGGGCTAAGAAAACAGATGACGCTCGAAAATGGAATGGATTTGCCTCAGTGGAGCTCTAATGTACAGCAGATGAAAAACTATTTTAGTCTGTTGAAGGCAGTTTGTCAACGGCGGTCGGGTTATGAAGCCCTGATTAGGTACAACGCCTTCTGTTCCACTTCTCCAGCAATGTGGAAAGAAACTACGATAGTTACACTTCAGCACATCCAGTCTTTTCAGAGCATACTGGACAGTGAGACGACACGTTCGGCTGGTAAATAGTGAACAACGGGTTGAGGAAATGTGTGTAACACACTGCAGGGGAGTCACACAGGAGTATTATCAAAAATCTAGCTAAGCAGGCGGCTATTTTATTTTTTCTCTCTCTCTCTGTTAGATTTGAAGGTAAATTCTCTCATTTATTTAAAACCAATTCAAAGTGACGCGCAGTTAGATGTCTCTGACTGTTTCGACGGGGCCGTTGTTGCTTTGATGCTATTTAAATGGCACATCAAACAGGGGTTGGTTGAAGGAAACGCTATTATGGCACCGGGGATGATCAAATATTTATCGAAGATGTCGTTTTGGCAGCTCGGTCTTTCTGTGGGAAATAAAACTTTCTATGTGTGTTTCTTAAGCTTCGCAGCTTATGTGTGTCAGCTAATATCCTTTTTCATGACTCATGTATTTTGGTGACACCATTAAATGCATGAACAGCATTAAGGCAGGCACTGGAGAAAGAAAGAGAAAAAAAAAAAAGGCCCGGGGCGCCGGGTTCCTCTAAGAACTTCCATTTGTTGGATATCAGCAATCTGAAGTGATTTTATCTCACTGTAACACTAGATGGAGCTCAGAAGTTTAGAACATATAAAGTTATGTTGCATTGTGAAATGGTGAATGTGTCTGAACACGTGTGTGGTTATGACAAAATGAAGGCATAATATAAAAAGTATTGGTGGTGCGTTTAATGTTTCACGAACTTTTCACCTCTCACTTGTTTAACAAAAGCAGACATGGTGGAATCTGTTTTGTGTTCTCAAGGTGAGATTTAAAATGAACCCAATGAAGACCGGCTCAGTTAAGTGTTTGAAACTGTGGGAATGACATGGTGCACTTTCTTTTTACCATGACTGTCCCATCGTATCAGACTCAGATCTGGGTAGTTTGTCAAGTCAAGTCAACGAGGCACTTCAAAGTCCTTTACATCATGAAACCACCACACAGTCATGAATTATGAAACGAGCAAGAAACATCACATTTTGTCAAATGTGATCATCAAAATCATCAAGCAAATTTACATCACAGATGTTGATCAATGTTCCAGTTGTTGCTAATCAAACGTAACTCTGAACAGCCGAGGGTTTAGTCCTGACTTAAAAGAACTCAATGTTTCATCTGCAGTTTTCTGGACGTTTGTTCCAGATTTGTGGTGCATAGAGGCTGAATGCTGCTTCTCCTCATTTGGTTCTGGTTCTGGGGATGCAGAGCAGAACCAGAAGACCTGAGGGGTCTGGAAGATTGGTACAACAACAGCAGATCTTTAATGTATTGTGGTGCTGAACCGTTCAGTGATTTATAAATTATAACGTATTTCAAAGTCTGTTCTATGAGTTACAGGGAGCCAGTGTAGGGACTGTGGAATGGGGGAGATTTGCTTTAACTTCCTGGTTTTAGTCAGAACGCCAGTTCAGTAGTCAGTTAGTTGCAGTAATCAATGTAACTAAAGATAAATGCACGAGTTTCTCTAGCTCTTGCTAAAGGATTAGTCCTCTAATCCTGAAAATGTTCTTTAGGTGATAGAAGGCAGACTTTGTAACCACCTTTATGTGGCTCTGAATGTTCAAGTCAGAGTCCATCATTGCACCCTGATTTTGGTCCTGATCGCTAGTTTCCAGTAATAACTGTAATAACCAAAGCTGTATGTTGACTCTACATCGTTCCTCTTTAGGTCCAAAGATAATAACTTCAGTTTTGTTTCTGTTCAGCTGCAGAAAGTTTTGACACATCCACACATTTATCTGTTCTAAGCATCTGTTTGGACTTCAGTTGACCATGTGTGACTGTAATTATGTCATCTAATTTTTCTTAACCACTTTTTCTCCTATGTGAGCGACCCTGTTCTAATGAATTCCCAAAACCAGGTGGATCTGATGCAGATGAGGAACATGTTTGGGGTCTACCTGCCCACCTCACGACATGAGCTGAGTTTTGTTTTTTTTGCTTAGGCGATTTGTGGGATCCAAGTTACGTTGCAGCAATATTTTATTTCCCTTAAAGAGATAATTTGGGATTTTTTTAAGAGAATTTCTGTTTAAAGCAGATAAAATATTGCAGTAGATAGCTTTTGACATATTCTTAATGTCTTTGTGATTGATCATGAGTGGATTTAGGCATTGCTAATGTCCAGTAAATCAGGTACAGTTGATTATAATCAACCATGTGCTGTAACAGCACATGGTTGTTACTTTCTCTCTTAGATCCTAGGAAAGCAGCAAGACTTAATGCCAGTTCTGAGCCTTGGAGTTAGCATTTCAACCTCGTCTAGGAAGATGAATACCCAGTCTTGTTCTGAAGCTCTGTGCTCATTAACACAAAGCAGATTGTTTTTACCTCCCATCCTCATTGCAAACTCATTCCTTGTGAGAAAAACTTTGACTTTTTGTCTTTTTCAGAGAATCAGACATCGTTTCAAACATTTTTTGATACAATGACGCAAAAGGAACATTCTGCTGGAGCTGCAGACTAGATATTTGGGGCATTAGCCCCAGATTTCCCCTGCTTCAACAGGGTAGGACTTACCTCATAAAGGCCCTGGTAGGAAGGCTGCATGTTTTCATTAACAAGGAAGCTTTGGATCTTTGGAGGGAGAGAGCTCAGCATTTTGAATTTTGAAAATAATTGCAGCATTTCAATTCAGACATACTAATTTCAAATGGGTCTGTGACTGTACTTTAAAGCCTCAAACACACCGCTCTGCTACACTGCAGCTAGCATAGCCTGTTGTGAATGCACAGGCTAGTTAGCATAGCCACTGATAAACGGTTCTCCTGTAATAGTGAGTTGTTTCTCCACCATTAGTCCACTGAGCATTGAGTATATGAGGTTGATTGACAGCGCTAAGCCCCTCCTCCTGGATCTGATTGGCTGTTTTTGACCAGGAGCGGCAAGTTTCTTCAGACAGCAGTAGCAGCTCAGGAGGGAAATATATATATATATATAAACATTTTATATCAAAAAAATTTTGATATACATTTTTTGTATTTAATGAAATTTTATTTAATAAACCTTTTTTATAATTATCATTTATTTAATACATTTCAGATATATTCCTACTCTCAACATTGGGGTATTTAGCAAATAAAAATAATCTCAGTCATTCTAATTGACCTAAAACAACATGAGTTTTTAATTTAACCTAAAAGAGTGAGAAATTTATTCAGTTGCT
>NW_006799956.1:3643580-3649988 GCF_000485575.1 Poecilia formosa | reverse complement strand
TATATATATATAGTAATACTGAAATACATAGATGTTCTTTACTTACGGCTTTAACAGTCTCGTCCTGTTTGCCTTGTCTTTTTGAAGTTGTCTGTAACTCATACGTACATTCACTGCTTTTAAAACGCCGTCTCCATATATCTAGAGGTGCATTGAAAACCTTCTGCTCATTCGCAGGCACTCAGGACCTGAGGAGAAAATGAAATTAGGCTTCTTCTCTTTTTTTTTTTTTTTTTTTTTTTTTCGCCTTGCAATCACTCAAAGGATCAACATGGATTTAGCTGTCAACAATTTGCCAAAGCCGAGGTGGTGGCTATAAAGTGATTGAAAACTTTCTCTCCTTTGGATGATGTGATGCCACAGAGGGAGGAGGGAAAGTGAGGGAAGGGAGTAACCCCCCAAAAACCCTGCAGTGAAGAAATGATTACCAGTGTACGCTACTCCCAATACCATTTCCCTCCACTGCGGTCCCAAAAAAACAAAGGGATGGGATTTGATTCAGGTTCAGATTAGATTTGTGTGTGTGTGTTTGTGTGCTCATGTTTGTTTGGGGGGGCTTTCCCTCTGTGTGTATGTGTGTGTGTGTGTGTTTGCACCGAGGCAGAGCAGCGGCAACATCTTTTACAAGAAGGCTCTGATGTCAGGAAGCCATTGTCTGTGCGGCGAGATGACAGGCGAGAGGTGCTGGCAATGGATGGCGCCCGGCGCCCGAAAAAAATAAATAAAAAAAAATAAAGAAAAAACGGGGCCATTGTTATAGAGGCCTTGAGCGGAATATCTGCAGGAGTGTGAGGCCAAAGCGCTGCTCATAATAACCTGTCTACGGGGAAAAACATTTGTCTTGTTGGCAAAATGAAATCCCGAATGGCTCTTTCAGGAGAATAAAGGAGGCTCTGCTGTGGATGATCACTAAGTGCGTGTGTGTTTTAGATATTCTCCAGGAAAGACACGGACATGGAAATGTGACGTTTTCTGAGTCTTTTCATACGAGGCGCTTTTCATTCTTCCGAACGGGATTCTGGAAGTGATTTAAAGGCGACTAAATATCGCCACCTTCAGAAAACAATGTCACTTGTTTTGCCAAAAGTGTTTTTTGCCAAAATCATATTTGGCAAAAAACAAGGGATTTTTCTTTTTGGCAATAATTCCACAGACTTGGAATTATTCCCAAGTCTGTGGCAATAATGTTTTATTGTTTTATTCCATTCCTTCTCGTTCTGATGCCCACAAATGGAAAAACAACGGTTTTCAGGAGAATTTGGCCCATTTACTCACCAATTACCTTCATTTTGACACAAAATAACAACCTTAGTATGTATTGTCATGGTAACACATTTTGGCTGGACGATACATTGTTCCAGAACTTATCACGATAAACGATGATATTGTTATTTCGAGAACATTTTCAAGTAATATAATTGGTAATGACATAAAAATACAAGAACACATTCTCAAAGATAAAAAAAAAAATATAATGAACATTTAAACACTTGAACTGGAACACATGTTAAATATCTGAAATAAATAAATAAATAAATAAATAAATAAATAAATAAATAAATACATAAATAAATAAATAAATAAATAAATAAATAAATAAATAAATAAATACATAAATAAATAAATAAATAAATAAATAAATAAATAAATAAAACATCAAATAAAATAAATTATGAAGTCCCTGTTAACAAAATGTCCATCAAAGAACCAGACTAAAGATTTTCATCATCCATTTTGTGGTAGAAAGAGAGAAAATAGAAAAGCGATAAATGAGATGAGATCCCATAAAGAACATATGAGCTCCATTCAGAAAGAGTTTTGTAAAACACAATGTATAATAATAAATGTGGTTTATTAGCATACCAGCTAGGTGGGCTAGCTAACACCTGTAGGGTCGATTTTTCTCCACACGACATCAGAATGAGCCGCCAGGAGCAGATGTTGTTCATCACAGCAACTCTGCGTCTTCGTGGGATACATTTGCAGCGACGGCATCACAGTTAATGAGACCGAAAACTAATGGAGCGTAATCTGCGAGCCAAATTTGGATCACAATGTAGCATAAAAACAGCTGCAGCTGCAGCTTCCACAGCGTTGGTTTTTCTGAGAGACTGAGAGGAAAGATTACAAATAACGCACAGTGAACAAAATAAAGATTGTAACATTGTCCTAAAACTTGCAACCTCTCTACACCAAAAGTAAATCTAAGCCTTACATTCATCCAGTCCGTTTTGAAAGCCCTTATCTTCCTTCTCTTGAAAGTTTTCCTGCTCCCAGTAGATAGGCTGTCATGACACCTGCGTTCCTGTAGGTGGCTCCACTAGCTGGTGATGTGAACGATCCAATTCTCCTGAACGCCTCTTTACTCGAATCTCAGTTAGTGAGAGTCGTTCTTTGTTTTTGTTTTTTGTTTTTTTGTTTTTTACAACTTGGTTTGTTTTCAGTGCTCTGCACAATAAGTAGCTCTTATTATTCTGTTTGAATAAAAATGTATTAATGTAATTTAGGAGGAAAAGTCCAATTTTTCCCGTTTGTTACATTTTCTTTTATTTTGTTTTTGGATAAAAGTACAGACAACACTTTAAAAAAAAAAGCGGCATGTGTATTTGACATTTACATTTTGAAATGTTGTACTTTATCAAAATATCTACATATTTTCTTTCTGTAAGAATATACTGCGGTTGTTAATACAGACGATTAAATTTTTTCTGGCTTGTTCTTATAAAAAAAAAAAAATTACATTTGAAGTGAACTCTTCCTGAAGATTCGGTTCCTTTCAAACAGCCATCAGTCCCGTCTCTACCCCTCACCGCTCAGGATAATTTAGAGATTATCATTTACAACAAAAATATCTGAGTGACTGAATTCATAAATAAGAAAACAAAATTTGGAAATAGTCGATCAGGAAGTTGATAGGATGTTCAATAGAGCTAAATACAAGTCGATATGGACGGGATTAAAGAGAAAACATTGTTTCTGTAGCAGCATTTTAAATTGTATTAGGTGACAAAAGAAAAAAAAAACTCTTGTCATTCTGCTTGCTTGTGAAGGTGAAGGACGGCATCATTGTCCTCAAAGAGAGAGAGAGAAAAACTCCCATAAAAATGTAGAGGAAATCAAGGATGATGTAGAATACAAGAAGGCAAATTGGAGAGGATTATTCAGTCTCATTTGGGCCTCGGTGATAGATTAAGCCCCGGTATTAAAAGACATTGTGTTTTTGTTCAAGGGTGGAAGTGACTTTGCCAAGACATTGCGAGATAAGAAGCTAACTCCTATTAGTTTAATGGGAATGATAGTCTGCCCAAAGCAGAGTGTGCAAGAGGCATGGGAGCATCATTTTTCTTCACAGTCGTTCTTACGCTGAGCTGAGGTTAAATGGAAGAGAGAGAACTGCATGGTAAATAGTTTGTTTTGCTTTTGTCAGGGAAATATAACCATTCAATCCAATTTGTTGTTTTTGCTACCACTTAGTAACAAAAGTAGGACCGGTTTCCCGGATTCGTTCCGAACAAACGCTCTCTGTTTGGTAACGTTTTCTTTCTTCTGGGCGTTTTAAGAAACTTGTTGGAGATAGGAATATTTTGGGTAACACTTTATGAGACTGACAGTGCACCGTCATAAACATGACATACGTGTCGTTTGGTAAATAATGACACTTTTAGTGCAAATTTGCTAATCTTGCATTAAAAGTCTATTAAAAGAGTCAAATTTGCATTAAAAGTGTCTTCCAAACGGATCTTTGTTTCATTCTAACCTCAGATTGGTGTTTTTTTTTTCTGTTTGAGTTCAAGTTTATAAAGAGAAAAAAAATCTAAATCTAAATCTAAATTTGTTCTGCTCTGCTTGAACACCTTCACAGATAAAACCTTTTACTGCCTCCACAACACTCAGACTCATTCATGCATTACTGCGCAGAGCGACGAGGACTGAAGGAAAGGATGAAATAAATTAGAACCAGATCACTTAGTGAATAGTGCTATTAAAGGGGCAGTATTATGGGATTTCCAGGCACATATTGCCACTTTTATATCACAACCAAGGAACGATCAGTTGTTATAAAAATGATATGTATATAAAATATGACTTAAAAGTAATTTGACTTCCTAATTCAACTACTTGAAATTGGGCCTCTGTTTCTTTAAGAAACTCCTGCTCTTTCTGAAACTCCGCCTTCATGAAATCATGAAGGCTTTTAACCCTTTAAAAACGTATAATTAGCTCAGGTGATGTGCCGCTCCACCAAGCGTTTGTTAATTCCTGCTGGCTAGTCTGAAGGAGCTGAGTGGGAGATCTGTGAGGCGGAAGCTCTGCTTGGAAACTGCAGCTCTGAGGAGGAGGAGGAGAAAGAGATGCACCTTAAGCCAAACTGTTGCCACAGGAGATTAAAGGTTTTCTCAAACATGCATGAAAGAATCAGAGCAACACTCCAGGTATGTTTTTCATGAAGAAATAACATTATAACGTGATATAAAGCTAAACATGAAACTCTAAATTCATGATCAGAACTTAAGGTTTTTTTTTGTTGTTGTTGTTTTTCTTTAGATGAGGAGTGAAACAGGAAGGGAAGTCCAGCTGTGCTCCATTTAAGCATTCAAGATTCGGACAGATTCTACTCTGAATACCTTTTGTTTTGTTTTCTCTGCATACTCTCCTTATGGCGAGCCTCCTGTCAGAGTCTGAAGCCGAATGTCAGTCCTGCCAAACCCAATTCCTGTGACATTCGCTTGTTGCCTGCAAGCCCATATTATAATGCTTATTCAGGAGTGTTAGCCATTCAAAGCCCATTGAAGGTCCATTTTCCCTTCAGCCTTGCCAGATCTGCAGCTTTACCACTTTCTCTCCAGCAGTCGTTTCACATAGCAGCACAACAATGCAAGTCAGGAAAAATGAGTGACTGCAAGGTGGAAGAGTGAGTGACAATGACTGAGTCAGGGTGTGTAGTTTTTTTTTATTTTTTTATCTGTGTGTGTGGCTGTTCACTGACATACAGAGTGTGATCTTTTCAGCACACCTGGCAGATCGTCAACCGGTTAAGGTTATATAGTCTACAATTGTTTTTCCTATGTACATGCAGTATGTGGTGTGTATTATGTGATAGCTCTGTCAGATGAGACAGTTTCTAATCCCGAGGGCCAACTCAATGTTACTTTAAGATGAATAAAATCGAAGCCATGCTGATTTTATTCAGCATGGCTGAATAAAATCAGCCATGCTGATTTTATCGGTATTTTTAATACCGATAAAAATATTTTATCGGTATTAAAACATCCGTCATTACACACTCTGCAATGATGTTCTGGAAAATACAGTAAACGGTTTTCTTGGCCACCTTGTTACGCAGACCAGGTACAGGGTTAAAGCAGCAGTACGTAACTTTTTTTTTTTTTTTTAATCTACATTTTTTTGCATATTTGCCAAAACTTTTACTATGTTTTTGCAGTATAATATGACAGATGGTCTGTGAAAAAAAATCAAGCTTCTCTGATGAGTAAACACACGGCTCCGTCAGAAACAACCAATCGCCACATCGGAGGCTATTATGAATGCTAAGCTAGTCAGCATTGCTTGAACAGTTCCCCTGGCACGTTAAGTTGTTCCTCTGCCAATAGCACATTAGCAATAGCACATTTAGCATTGTGTACACAAGCATGATTGACAGCGCTAAGGCCTTCCTCCTGACTCTGATTGGTTGTTTTTGACAGGCAGCAGTGCATTTCTTCAGACAGCGACAGAGGAATTCAATCTTTTCACAGTTTATCTGTTTCATATTATATTGTCACGACATGATGACGGTTTTAATAAATATATAAAAAAACGTACTTTTAAGTTAGATAGTGTAGATTTAACTCAAATAACTTCCTTTATCTGGTGATATTTTCATTTGGACTAGTTTAAAATCCTGAAATGCTAAGCTAATGCTAACATGTATATATTCTGTTTTGACTCAACCGGGTCATAATTCATCTTTCTATTGTACCAGTAACAACAGTAAAATATTTTATTCTAATTTAAGACATAGTGCTTTGAACAATTTAAAGTTTATTGACTAGAACTTCAGCTGCTCTCTGAAAGAAATAACATGACGCACACAACACAACCGTGTTATTCAGGTTTGCAAGGCAGTTAAATTAAAATCTTGTTACTTGCTGGCTGACAGTACAGTTGCAGGTGACACAAACATTAATCTGTTTATTTAAAAACAGAGTAAAAACATTTCTGTTTTTATGTATTTTTAAAAAAAAACAGAAATGTGCAGATAAAGTCCTACGAAAATGCAATTGGTGAAGTTCCAAGTTAGATAAAGTGTAATGCAAAGCTCTTACTGTGTTTGGTAACATTTCTCAAAACTGCAACTCTGACAATCCTGGATCAACACTCTCTATTTTCCTTGGATTTAAATTTTGC